>NW_004444098.1:716607-757374 GCF_000243295.1 Trichechus manatus latirostris | reverse complement strand
CTGTTTCATGAGAAACTATTTGTTCTGTAAGCCTTTACCTGAAGTACAATAAATAAATAAATAAATAAATAAATGACGTTTAAAAAAAAAGATTGTTGTTGTTTGTTTTTAAGTCAAATTTGACTCATAGCAATCCTATGTGACAGAGTAGAACTGCCTCATAGGGTTTCCTAGGCTGTAATCACCAGGTCTTTCTCCATGGAGCCGCTAGGTGCGTTTGAACCGCCAACCTTTAGGTTAGCAGCTGAGAAATTAACTGTTGCGTCACCAGGACTCCTTCCATAAAGAGTACAGCCTACTCTGTGACATGAGGTAGCCATGAGTCAGAACTGACTTCACAGCAATGGGTTTGGTTTTGCTTTTTTATGGACGGCTCGCTCTTCACCAGGCATTGTTCTAACTACTTTGAACCTATTAACTAATTTCATCCTCCCAATGACCCTCGGAGCTGGGTCATTATTATTATCGCCATTTTACAAATGAGAAAGCTGAGGCCCAGTAAGGCTAAGCAACTTCTCCAAAGTTAGTCAGTGGTGGAGCAGGCCTTGAACCTGGGCAATCTGAATCCAGATTGCCTTTCTCTGACCTTGTAGGGCCAAGGCCCCCTCAAGGTTTGCTTCTGAAATAACGGAATTGAAAGCAGCAGGAGGCAAGGAGAGGCGTTTGTTGGAAAAAGAATCGTGTTCCACGAGGAGCTGGCAAGAAATGTTGCTGACTGGCTACCTGATAAGGATGGGGAATGGGGTTTGGAGAATTTCATACTCTCATTAAATAAACATGTGATTGTGACCTCCCGTAACTGACAGAAACTGTTCAGAGTATCCCAGTTTTATCTTTTCTCCCTTCAGTGTTCACTTCAGACTGTGCTTTCCTGGCAGAATCGCGCTCAAAGTTGGCCGTGGCTTTCCAAGGACTGGATAAACGCTCAGACGCCTACAACCTGAGAAATAGGGGCATTGGCTGTTACCTTTGGGAAGATCAAAAGACAATTTTGTTGCTTGAAAAGGCTTTTAGCATCTTGCATATGATCTGCGCACCTTTTTGTTGATGTAGGAAAGAAGTCCAGAAAGGTTAAATAAGTTTGCCAAACGCCACGGAGCTGGACCATTCATTTATCATCTTCCATAGGAGGCTAATGAGACCACTGCTCAAGCGCAGTAAACTCCTTTATCTTGGATCCCATGGCCATTCCACGTATTACAAAGTGGGGTCCTCCGACAAGCAGCACCGGCATCCCCTGGGAGTCTGTTAGAAATGCAGACTCTCAGGCGTCCCCCAAACCCATTGCCATCAATCGATGCCAACTCACAGTGACCCTGTAGGACAGAGCAGAACTGCCCCAGAGGGTTTCCTAGGCTAAAAACTTCATGGGAGCAGACTGCCACATCTTTCTCCCTCAGAGCAGCTGGTGGGTTTGGGCTGCCGAACTCTGTTAGCAGCCGAGTGCTTAACCACTGCACCACCAGGGCTCCTGAATCAGAATCAGTATTTTAACAAGATCCCCAGGTGATATGCATGAATATTAAAGTTGGAGAAGCAGTGGTATGGTCACGAATTCCATTTTCTAGGTATTTTAGTTGTTGACTGTATACTCGTTATAAAGACATCGGTCTCCTGAAAGATATATTCTCAGCCTCATTTTGTGATTTCATTTAAAATTGTCTTCCTGATACAAAACAATCTTCTATTTGTCTTTATGGTAGATAGAGACTCTTTAGGACTCAGAACAGTAAGGCTCCAACCAACCAAACCAAACCCACTGTCGTCGAGTCAATTCCAACTCATAGCGACCCTACAGGACAGAGTAGAACTGCCCCATAGGGTTTCCGAGAGCGGCTGGTGGATTCGAACTGCAGACATTTTGGTTAGCAGCCGTAGCTATTAACCACTACCCCACCAGGGCCCCAGTAAGGCTCCAGACGTTCAAAAACTATGGTTCCTACGAGACCTGGAAAGAAATGGCCGAGAGTCTCCCGTCGTTACAGTGCCCACATCCTGACTCACACTGGTGCCCTTTCCTCGGAGCAGATTAATTTTCTTCCCCGAACAGCAATTCCCTTTGCATAGATGGCTGTCGTAAATCTCAGCCCAGCTCCCGCCTGAGTTAACACAAACTCATCAAAATAACCACAATGCAGTTAACACTTACGTGGTGCTTACAATGTCACAGGTGCTGTATTATAAGCTTTATGGGTAAAAACGCACTTAATCCTGACAACTCAGTTTTAACTCAGGCACAGAGAGGTTAAGTGGCTTTCCAAAGGCCACAGAGCTAGTTCATTGTGGGGATTCTAACCAGGGAGTCTGTGTCCAGAGTCCATGCTGATAAACACTGCACCACACTATCTCTCAAAATCTAAACTAATACTGTCTAGGGTTCCAAGACGAGGTCCCTGGTTGGTGCAAATGGTCTGCCAACCAAAGGTTGGTGGTTCAAACCTACGTAGCAGTGCTGCAGAAGAAAGGCCTGGTGACCTGCTTCTGTAAAGATTAAAGCCAAACCTGTTGATTCTGACTCATGATGACCCCATGTGTTACAGGGTAGAACTGCTCCATAGGGTTTTCTTGGCTGTGATCTGCATCAGCTCCACAGCAAACGGTTACTAGTTAGGGTTCCAAGAGTCCACTATTACAATGCTCATTTATTTCCAAAGCCTATTGTGTTGAGTCGATTCCAACTCACAGCAACCCTATAGGACAGAGTAGAACCGCCCCATAGGGTTGCCAAGGCTACAATCTTTACCAAGGCAGACTGCCGCATCTTTCTCTCACAGAGTGGCTGATGGGTTCACACCACCGACCTTTCGATTAGCAGTCCAGCACTTGACCACGACACCACCAGGGCTCCCCTGATCATTTACTTAGAAGAATGTATTTCACTTCAGAGATTGTACGTGACAAAAGGAAAATAAAACAGAAGGGAGGCAGCTACTAAGACAGCAATTTATAAAGTAAAGCATAACCTCTGGTCTCTAATCCTTGGTTTTCATTGCAAACGACGTGGTCTGCTGCTTGGAAGTGTGTGAAATTGTCCCTCTGCCTGTAATTGGAACTGGCTTGGCATCAAAATTGTATTTTGTTTTCTATAAATGTGAAGCAGTTGCTAACTGTAAGGGTTCGTGATATTGCTGGCTTTGCCTATCAAAACCTGTTGCCATCGAGTCGATTCCGACACATAGTGACCCTATAGGACAGAGCAGAACTGCCCCACAGGGTTTCCAAGGAGTGGCTGGTGGATTCAAACTGCTGACCCGCTGGTTAGCAGCCAAGTTCTTAACCACTGTGCCACCAGGGCTCCCCTATCTTTTAAATCAGTGGTCAAATTTCTTCTTTAGCTGAGGACAGCTCAACCCTTTTTCTAAATGAAATATTATGGACAATTTCAATGTACACAACCAGACAATGTCTCGTGCTTTCGGTGAGGTGAAGGGGGCACCTCTTGGTCTCCACCATCCACCCTGGTAGACCTTGAAGGCACGTCCCTAGGACCTAAAGGTCCTGGAAACACAGAATGAAAAACGGCCCATGAAACAGAGTGAGTGCTCCTCATCTACATCAGGTCAGTTCTCCTTACACTTCCCTCCCTGATACCACACGCAGTGAGGTCCTTGAGCCTCATAACAGGAAGCCCTCAAAGGATCTTAACTCTCCTCTGTGGAGCCGAAGGAATGGAAACTCTCGACATACAGCTGAAAAGGGCATGCCCAATGCTTGGCAAAACAGAGATGGATCGCAGCAGCGCAATGCAGGGTGGGTCACGTTTCCAACTGCAACATAAGCAGTAAGCCTGTCAGTGGTGAACACAGCAATCAGATACGCCTAATATGGATGGACCCTTGGATTAGTTTTTCTTCAGTTACTTCTCTTTGCACTGGAAACACACGGAAAGTTATACATACACCTAGCCATGGTTTGAAGGAGACCTGGTGGTGCAGTGGTTAAGCCCTCGGCTGCTAACCGACAGGTCAGCATTTCGAACCCACCAGCTGCTCTGCAGGAGAAAGATGTGGCAGTCTGCTTCTGTAAAGATTACAGCCATGGAAACCCTATGGGGCAGTTCTATTCTGTCCTACAGGGTTGCTATGAATCGGAATTGTCTCAATGACAGTGGGTTTGGTTTTTGGTTTTTACAGCCATGGTTCAGGTAAACAACTGTGTTATAAGGCAGAAAATATAAAAACCAGTCAGTCCCAACCAGTAATCATGACCAATGTGGTAACCATGAAATGCATCCCACTGAGTAGTTGGCTAGTAAACGAAAAAACTCGCTGCTGTTGAGTAGATTCCGACTCATGGCAACCCCACGTGTTACAGAGTAGAACTGTTCCATAGGGTTTTCTTGCCTGTAATCTTTACAGAAGCAGAACACTAGACCCTTCTTCTATGGTACCACTAGGTGGGTTCAAAACGCCAATTTTAGGTTAGTAGTCGAGTGCAAACCATTTGCACCACCGAGAGACCAGTTAAGGAGCCCTGGTGGTGCAATGGTTAAGCGCTTGATTGCCAACCGAAAGGTTAGAGATTAGAACCCACCAGTGGCTCCTCGGGAGAAAAGACCTGGCGATCTGCTCCCACAAAGATTACAGCCTAGAAAATCCTATGGGGCAGTTCCACTCTGTCTGCTATGAGTTGGCATCAACTCAACAACACAGAACAACAGGGACAACAGCCACTGCCATATGGGTGCATACAAAAAATTAAAACTGACGCCAATTAGTATTGAAAGTAGTTTTAGGTGCTGGTTGCCAACAGGGAGAATGGGAAAGCAGCTCCCGATATCTTGACTCTCTCCACGCCAGCCTGCGTGTATAACACACAATGTCAGAGTCCCTCCCAGAACCCCTCAGATCATTTTCAAGCATTTCTGTGCGCCCCGCCCCAAATGAGGAGTCCTAGTGGCACACCGGTTAAGTGCTCAGCTGCTAACCGAAAGGTCAGTAGTTTGAACCCGCCAGCAGCTCTGCTCCACAGGAGAAAGATGTGGCAGTCTGCTTCTGTAAAGATTACAGCCTTGGAAACCCTAGGGGGCAGTTCTACTCTGTCCTATAGGGTCGCTATGAGTCGGAATGGACTCGACAGCAATGGGTGTGTGTGCCACCCCAAGTCTCCTGGGGAATCAGGCTAACGTCACCCTCTTCAGGACTCTGCCTGAGATCGCCCCCTTGCTTGGTTTCCTCCCTTTCCCTGTCCTGCTTCCCCCACGCCCTGGGAGCAGTTAAATCTCAGGATCTGCTTCTGGGAAATCCCAAGTAACAGAACAACCCAGCTCGTCATGACCACAAGTTGGTGCGAGGAATCTTAGCCTCCCCAGCAACTGTTCTGGTGCTCAATTAATACAGTACTTCCCATACCCCTTTCCTACCATAAATGATATTTCGCCTGGTGTTGTTGTTAGCTGCCATCAGCTCGACCCCCGACTCATGGCAGCCCATGCACAATGGAACGAAATGCTGCCCATTCCTTCGCCATTCCCATGATCAGTTGCGGACTGGACCATCGTGATCCATGGGGTTTTCATTGGCTGATTTTCAGAAGTAGATCACCAGGTCTTTCTTCCTAGTCCGTTTTAGTCTGGAAGCTCTGCTGAAACCTGTTTAGTATCACAGTAACATGCAAGCCTCCACTGACAGATGGGTGGTGGCTCGGCATAATGTGCAGTACCCGGGAACTGAACTCTCACAGAGAAGACAAGGCTTACACCACTGACCACCGCTGCCCCCAATCTTTAGCCTAAATTAATCTTAATTTCTCAGAAAGGTAGGACTCTCAACCTAAATATTATAAAGTCTCAGTTGAGAAGAATGTCCAGGGAATAGTCTGTATGCATTCAGTAAATGCTCAAGTTAATTTAAAAAAAAAAAAAGAACTTTCTAAATATAGTAGTATGCTTTCCTTCCTTAATAAGCTGGGTATAATTAATTCAAATAAATCTGGGGAGTGGAGTTGGTTTCTTTATTGCTTGTTTCTTGAGTGTGGTGATCTTGCAGTTCCACTGAGCTATAATTCAAGGCATAAAAGCACAAAAGTGAGAAGAATTAGGCTAAATCTGAAGGCATCTGAAGACACAGCTTGGAAATTGCTTTTTTGACCAAATTCTTTCTCTGAGCTTGCTCTCTTGTAATTTTCCTAACTCTACGGGTTAACATGCGGCCAAACGTTCTGGGTTCCCACAGGACATGAACCGTGATAAACCCAGGAAGAGTGGACGCCCCGGTGGGGCCAGCATTATGTCAGTGCGCACCTCAGATTTCCCAAACGCCCAACGGCATGCCTTACCTTCACTCCCAGGGCTTCTCCAGAAATGACAGCAACTGTCACACCGCTCTTACTGGGTTTTGGAATTTCTTCACTTTTCAGTTCCTGGTACTGTGGCTCCACCATCTTCTCTGAGCTCCTCAAATTCACCCACAGTTGTAGGCCATGGGCTGGCTCCTCCGAGCACGGCATCTCGGCGTGCAGGATGCCCCGGCCTGCAGTCATCCACTGCCAACACCAGACCAATAAGAAGGAAAATGTCAGGCAGCACTGAATAAGCCTGCAGTCGGAACAGTTACAATCCTGAGCAAAGCCAGCCACCTTACAGGTGCTGCTGCCAGAGGTCCTGGGCATCTCGAGATGGCTTCCTCGTGTTAAAGCAAAGCATCTTAACTGAAATCCCCACAAATGTATGAATCCCCTCTTGGGTGTCCCTCAGCCTTAGACTGGGCTCTGATGGGGAGCTGCAGGCAGATAATATATTGGGGAGTGCTCTCGGGATATACACCTGTAAGAGGTGAAAAGGCAGGATTGGGCAGGGGAGAAACCAAATGCAATGCAGTTACAAGGGAGGCTTCAGCCAGTCCAACAGGGGGCGCTCTGGAGCTGGAGCAAACCTTTAGAAAAAAACAGAAACCAAATCCGTTGCTGTTGAGTCAATTCCAACTCATGGCAACCCCATGTGTGTCAGAGTAGAACTGCTCCATAGGGTTTTCTTGGCTGTCATCTTTACAGGAGCAGATTGCCAGGCCTTTCTTCTGTGGTGCTGTTAAGTGGGTTTGAACCACCAACCTTCAGGTTAGTAGAGTGTAAACCGTTTGTGCCACAAGGAACCTTCAGAATTTCCCCAACTTGAAGCAAGATGGCCAAGCTTTTATATCCCCACATAAGCAAATCACTGACTGTGCGACACTCCCTAGTAGGGTTGCAACCTTGGGAGAGGTAGTTTCCTGCTGGGGGCAGGGAGGGGGCGGGGCCCAGAGACGGAAGTAGCTATGAGTCTTCAGCAGCCAGTATTACAGCACAGGGGCATGTGTGCATGGGCCTAACGATACACGTGGAGCCCCACAGTACCCACTGCTCCATGGACAGCTGACTTGAGTCCCTGATTGCACACTTCTGGTGATGGAGCCTTCACTACTTGGAGAGACAGTTATTGCCTTCACTGCTGTGCAGATGCTTCAAGCATTCATTTACAAAGTAGGTCTCTACAACCTCCCACGTGGCATTTCTTCTGTCTGAAGATAGCTACAGGTGCTCCTCAAAGACTTGTCCTCCCATTTTAAACATTTCCATCCTCCCTGAACTGTTCATTTAACCACACTCTCAAACTACCTTCCAGGACCTGGGTTCTGTTTTAGATGTAGCCTAGTTTGGCCATAGGAGCCCTGGTGGCACAGTGGTTAAGTGCTTGGCTGCTAACCGAAAGGTCAGCTGTTCAAACCCACGAGCTGCTCCATGGGAGAAAAGATGTGGCAGTCCGCTTCCATAGAGATTACAGCCTTGGAAACCATATGGAGTAGTTCTACTCTGTCCTACAGGGTCGCTATGAATTAGAATCGACTCGACGGCACACAACAACAGTTTGGCCGTGCCTTTCTTGAAATAGCCCACCCACCGGATTTAGAGGGAGAGAACAGAGTTGTCTTCCCAGCCTTACCACTGACTAGCTCTGAGGCCACGGGCACCTTGTTTAACATGTTTAAAGCTCCATTCCCTCATTTTAAAAAGGAGGTAAAAATCGTACTTATTTCAAAGAGATTATGCATGTGAAAATGCTCGATAAGCTGAAAGGCTTTATGCAATCATTAGTTCAACGCAATCCTTATTTGATTATAATGGTAGAAGTGTAGACCAGCAGCTAACGTGGATGGTGGCAGAGACGGTCTGATGGGGCAGAAGGCAGCAGAACCACCACTCCCTTATCAAGACACCACCAGTCATCGGATCCACCTTCCTAGCCAGTCCCCAGCTTAAATTCTGCTCCTCTGAGAGGTTACTGTTGAAATTTGACCTTGACTCTGTCCTTTTGGCTTTTCTGTCTTTAATTTCAGATTCACAAAATAGATAAATGATTCCAGAAAGTACCTATTATAAAGTTCAAACTTAGAAAACTGGTAAAGATGACCACTCATTTCCTGGGGATTGTAACACATCTCAGACAAGATTAGGATAGTGGGGTTTGGGTTATTGTTGTTTTAAGTGATAACACCTAACCCTGCAAAATGAGTTGGCAGTTAAATTGTCTCCAGTGCAGCAGACTAGGAAGTTGTGGGCTGAACATGAAGCGCCGAATGCGAGCAGCTTCAAGTAACCGTTTGGAGGGAGGGAGACTGAGAGCCAATGCTGACTTCAGTGAGTGGAGGAGAAAATGGAAGATAAGTGGAGACAGTCACTCTTAACTACTCTTTTGAGAAATGTAAAAGAAACACTGGGTGGAAGCTTGAAAGGGGTTGAGGGGTCAAGGAAAGCCTACGAGAGGAAGACAAGAGACGTGTGTGTGTGTGTGTGTGTGTGTGTGTGTGTGTGTCTCCAAGCCGAGTGGAAGGCGCCATAGGAAGGGAGAGGTCAAAGAGTAGATAGAGGGAGGAAAAGGCCAAGGTGCAGGAAGTGAGTGGGATCAAATGTACACATGCAAAGACTTACACCAACAGCAATTCCTCATCCTTGACCATACCTGCAGGTCTCCAGGGTTCATTTCACCAACGTGTCCACAGCAGTCTTCGTGGGCCATGCTCCCCCCTTCTAGGAGGTAAGAGACCTTTATAGAACAAACAGAAGAAAACAACAAGTGTTGGGTAGCTGTGCAGAGTTGGTCACTTTTTCCACAGGAACAGAGGAAAGCGTCAGAAGCAACTCAGACAGTCGCAGAAGCTGAGGGACTGAATCTCAGTGAAAGGGCTGCACGAGCCCAGACAACGTCTTTGAGAGAATTTCAGCAGGCGCCCCTTCCTCTGGGCAGGTGCAGCGTGCCAGGGCTCCGAGCTGGGTGGGAGGAGCTCCCAGTCACCCCCTCAGCCCAGTAGGAGGTAGCCCTGTCATAGCGGACCGGGAGCTCCACGTGTGAGCGAAACAAGCAGCAGGGGCCAGTGAGCAAGGCCTTGTTCACACAGGTGTGTGGGATGACAGAGCTCAGGTTCTCACACTGTCGCCTAGGAGCTGATTTGGGAGATCTAAATGAAATGTATTTCTGACACCAGGCACATAAACTCACTAGGTGCTCAATAAATGTCTGTGAAACATGTCAAATGAATTCATATAAATTAAAGTCAACTTTTCCAAGGGTGTGTCCATAATGAGTGTTAACTCAAAAAGTGGAAAGAAATGCTGCGTATCTAGATATGTGTTGTCCAGCACAGTAACCACTAGCCACATGTGGCTGTTTAAACTTAATTAAAATGCAATAAAATTGAAATTTTACTTCCTCAGTCACACTAGCCACCATTTTGAGTGCTCAATAGCCACGAGTGGCTAGTGGCTACCATATTGGACAATGCAGCTATAGAAAAATTCCATCTTCCCGCAAAGTTTTATTTGACAGCACTGATCTAGATAAAGGAACTTTGAAAATCAGCAGTCAGCTATGGTAGGGATTTTGTGTGGAAGGAAAAACTTTCCCAGGACCCTTTGCAATCACACTACCTCTTGGTAAAACAAGATGCTACACAAACTCTAAAAAGCAGAAGAAAACTGATCCCCACTCAGTTCATTACTTTACTGAAAGAAAAACTGAGGGGCTCTAAAATTTTCATTTTTAAAGCTATTATGATTATCCTAACAAACAAGGATTACAAAGACACTCCAATACTTTTAAAAAAAAAAGAAAAACCTTTAAAATTACCTCAGGGACATAGTAACATCGTTATTTGAAATATAAAATTTTAGTACTTAAATCTTGAAATGGTGTGTGTATGTTGGGGTAGGGGCTCTCTTTGTATACCTTTATTTAGCTTCGACAATCCATTTTGCTCATTTTGTTCACATTTATGGAACTGATCTGGAATTCTGACAAGAAATATCAATCAGCCCAAGCAGTTCTGAAAGGTGTGTGCAAAATGACGTTTCTCTGTAAACCGCACGTGGCTCTACGGCCAGCCTTAAGGGGCCACAATTTGTAACATTTACAGAATGGGATGAATCTGTCATACTCTAGCTATCCCAAGGTTTTTTTTAAAGCTGAATGTCTTCATTCTTTTTAATCTCAGGAATTTCACTTAAAAATTCTATGTAACCACTGTTAAGTGAGTGAACCAGGAAATGAAGTCTGCAATTAAAATTAAAACGCAATTAAAATCCCGACACCACTTGTAATTATGTAAGTTAGACCTGATTTTCACTCCAAGACTCATTCAACCAAATATAACAATTTAAATCAATGTTTTAAAACACTGTATAATGTGCTTTACCAACAAATCACAACTCCCTAAAACCACAAGAAAGAGTGAAATATTATTATATTTAAACTAGGAAGAAAGCAAACCAAAAAAATACACCCGAGAGATAATAGAAGAAAAAATATTTACGAAGTTTTGAGCTTACACATCGGATACAGCTATTTGACACATACACGATTGCTATTTCCCCTCCATTCAAGAAAACACCGTCTATGTCTAGGACAGCCAGCTTCCGTATTCTATGTTTTTGCTCAAAGTATAACAAGTAGACTTATCTTTTTAAATATGAAAATTCAAAAGTTTTATAAAATTATAAGTCACAACAGTTTTTTTAAATTATTTTTCCTATAGAATGTGTATTTGGGAAATCATACGATCTTCAATTCATAGATATAAAACCTATGACAGAATAATTTTTTTTTAATTTTATTTTTGGTGAAAATATACACAACAAAACCAGCTCCCATTCCACAGTTTCTAGGCATAATGATCAATGACATTGGTTACATTCTTCACACTGTGTCAACATTCTCATTATTTCTGCTCTAGATGTCTCACTTACATTTGCTTAATCTCCCTGCCCCTCACCCACAAACCTTCTCATCTACACTTTAAAGTAGCTGTTGACCCTTTGGTCTTACAGAGATGATTTTTCTTTTAAAGTAAAGCAATACTCAAGGGTGACAATCTTCACTCTTTGGGCTAAACTGTTACTTGGTTTCAAGGTGATGTCGGGATAATTTCAACTCAGGGTCATAGTCTTGGGGACTCCTCTAGTCTCAATAGTTCCAGTAAGTCTGGATTCTTTAAGAATTTGAAGTTCTGTTCCCCATTTTTCTCCTTTTTTACCAAGACTTCTCTATTATGATCCTGATCAGAATGTTCAGTAGTGGTAGCCGGGCACCATCTAGTTCTTCTGGTCTCAAGGTGGTGACAGAATAATTTTAAAACAATAAAGAAGGTAAATTCATCATGCTGTGGTGTTGTTGTTTGCTGTTGAGTCGATTCCGACTCATAGCGACCCTATAGGACGAAGTAGAACTGCCCCACAGGGTTTCCAAGGAGCTGCTGATGGATTCGAACTGCTGACCTTTTGGTGAGTAGCCGTAGCTCTTAACCACTTCACCACCAGGGCTCCAACAACAATAAATCCTCCTTTTTTTGACCTAACTTTATTGGATGCCAGTTCTTAAAACACGTATTTCTAGAGCACTGACTACAGTGCAGATCAGGGCTGGCTGACCTGAGGTCTCTCCATGTCTCATCCAGTGGAATAATGCCATCGAGGTACACTGTGTGTACAGAATGCCCTAGGCAGCAATCTTTGTCCCAGCAGGTGACAGGCAGATGGCTCCAGAAATTGGAGGTTCTACGTTTCAATCTAAAACCGCCAACTGGGAGCTTCCTATAGTGAGGGCAACAGTACAACACTGGCACAGGGACAGAAGAGACCCGTTTGTACGGGAAATCAGTACATGGTGACAATTTCAAATCACTGGGGCAAGAACGCATTTTTCAATGAGTGGTACTGGAACAACTGACAACCATATAGAAAAAGGAGCCCCTAGTATATACAAAAATGTGTTCCAAATGGATCAAGGATTTAAATGTTAAAACTATATAAAAGTCGGCCCTCCGTATCCGCGGGTTCTCACATTGTGGATTCAACCAATCGCAGATAGAAAATATTCGGAAAAAAAAAAAAGCAAAACTTGAATTTGTCGTGTGCCAAGCACTATGCTGAATCCACAAGAAGTAAGTGATGTGTAGGCACACCCTGCTGTAGCCTCCCGCCATTTCTCACAGATCCTCAGTCTCTCTCCAACACTCATTTGAGCATTGTTCGCCTTGCCTCTTGTTATTATTCCCTAAACAACACAGTATAACAACTGTTTGCGTAGCATTTACATTCTGTTAAGGATTATAAGTCATCTAGAGATGATTTAAAGTATACGGGAGGATGTGTGTAGGTTATATGCAAATACTACGCCATTTTATATAAGGGACTTGAGCATCCGTGGATTTTGATATCCGTGGGAGTCCTGGAACCAATCCCCCAGAAACCGAGGGATGACCGTACTTCCAGGGTTCAAATCTAAGGAGACAAACAAGAATACAAAATGGCTGCACAAATTTATTCTTTGCTATTCTTATTATAAAAGCAAAAAGACAGAAGCAATCTGGATGGTGGGCTAATAGAGGACATTTAACTAAATTATGGTATAGCCATATAAGGGAATACTGTATAACCGTTAAAGAAGATGACAGAGATATCTATTTATTGACACAGAAAAATGACATATTTTTCCATCAAAAAAGTAGGTTTCAGGACAACAGTTTTACTTCAAGGGGTTAAATGCAACAATGTGTTTAAAATTTGTACACCCTCATGTTGTTTTTGTTGTTGTGTGCAATCGAGTCGATTCCAGCTCCTAGTGACCCTAGGGGACGGCACAGAACTGCCCCACAGGGTTTCCAAGCAGCGGCTGGTGGATTCGAACTGCCGATCTTTTGGTTAGCAGCCTGAGTTCTTAGCCATCTTGCCACCAATGGGTATGTATAGTATGTTCACACCAAAATGTGAACGGTGGTCATCCACATGATGGGACTGTGGGTACATCTTATTATCTTCTTCCCACTTTTCTGAGAGTTTGGATCTTCTGCAATGAGTAATTTACTTTTTAAAACTGAAACAACTTTTTTTATTTTAGAAACAAATAAAGGTGCTGCCTTGAACCAGTGAATGAAAATAAGTGGCAGGCTTTCTTCCACACAGACTCTGGAGCGTTTTTGTTCCCTGTTTACGTGAACGTGGGCTGGACAGGAAGGCAGCACGCTACAAGGGAAAACAGTAAGAATCATAAGAATAACTCGATATTATGCGTGTCGCTGAGTGCAAGAGATCTGTCATTCTTCCAGGGCACCCGTGCCAGAAAGAGAAGAAAGCATTCAGGATCCCATAAAAAGCTTACAAGTTTAAGGGGACAAACAAAAAGCTTCCAAATTTCAATCAGTTGGCCTAACTATAAACAGTAGTGTCTAGAATTGCTTTCCTCTTCCCGCTACTCATGCATTTTTAATTATTATAATTGCATAATAGCGGCAATTTTCATTTTGTTTGGGCCTGAGCTCCCCTTCGGGTTCTCAAACGAGTCTCTTTCAAATCATATTTTTTTCCATCCCCACAGATTTTTCAATTATAAAAGCCTAGGGGCTTTCAAGGGCTAACCATCTAAAAATATGCCAGGCAAATGTAAAAAGTAAATTGTGGTGAACATGACTCATTTAAAGAGGAAAATTGAAGTGGATACCAGGAGAGGTTTTCTTGTTTTCCTCCCAGTTTTATTTTAGGGAGCAATTTTGATACTGCTCCCTTGTAAATGCCTGCCAGTCTGCAGTAACAACAACAAAATCTCTCATTTACTTTAATAGTCACGGACGCTGATGGTCAGGTTATGATACAAGACAGTAAATATACTAAAACCCACCGAACTGTACACTGTAAACTGGTGAATTTCATGGTACTGTACACAAATGATATCTCAACAAAGCCGTTAAAATGCAAGGCAAGTGATAAATCTACTAGAAAACCACTGAATTGTACATCGGACACTTTATGGTATATAAATTATAACTCAATATGTCTGCTAAAACTACAAGGAAGATAAACCCATAGGACTGGCCATCACTCTCCTTTCTGTTCTAGTCTCAACTTGCTATCTTTTGAAAGATGAAAATGGTATAAACCATGAATCAATAATCAATTCCTGGGATATTCTCAACCGACTTGGCAAATGCACCGTTTGGGGGACCAGATAAAAATAACACGTCCAACTGTACACTCCAGTGAAATAAAGGAAACAAATGCTAGAAAATTCTAGCAGCACAAGAATGGCCAGAAATAAAAAGCCAGAAATCTTAGAGTTGGTAAGAATCCAAGTTGACCTTCCCACCCAAAGTTGTTGTTGTTGTATCCTGTTGAGTCGATTCTGACTCACAGCAGCCCTACAGTATACCAAAACCATCCATCCCACGAGGCACTGCTACCCTGAGAGGGAAGGGCAAGACCGGGTGTGCGTGCCAAATTACAATTTCATTTTCCCCTTTCTGTTGAAGGGGAAATTGAGCTGGATTTCCCAGGTGTTGGATTCATCTGTTGTTGTTATCGTTGTTTTGAATTTCCAGTCTAGAAAATGGGGATAATGGTTTGGCCTGCCTCATGGGTTGCTGTGAGGATTAAATGAGCTCAGCTATCCCAAATGTTAAGGATGGTGCCTGGTGCTCAGATGGAACTGTATTCACATTAGTTATCTATGGAAGAGGAGTCCCTGGTGGTGCAAATAG
The DNA here is from genome assembly GCF_000243295.1 of Trichechus manatus latirostris. Classification (NCBI taxonomy): domain Eukaryota; kingdom Metazoa; phylum Chordata; class Mammalia; order Sirenia; family Trichechidae; genus Trichechus; species Trichechus manatus. Next base: position 742,381 of record NW_004444098.1, on the reverse strand, counting down.
TTAACGAGCTTGGCTACTAACCAGGAGGTCGGAAGTTCAAGTCCACCCAGAAGCACCTTGGAAGAAAGTCTGGTGATCTACTGCCAAAAAATCAGCCATTGAAAACCCTATGGAGCACAGTTCTACTCTGACACTCACGGGGTTGCCATGAGTTGAAGTCGACTCAATGGCAACTGGTACCAATGGAAGACACTGTGAAATGCATCTTAAACTGAATGCGTGTTAGGGAGAACCACAGGATAGTGCTCAGTGTCAGGTGGCACATTTAGATATGACGCTGTCTCTAGCTTGGGTGTTGGTTTGTTTGAACCACAACTTCTCTCTTGATTTTTTTAATTTTGGAAGAATTCCATGTGGAAGAAAACTGAAAAATGCCCGTGGTAATATTTTTCATGAAACTAGCATTTTGTTTCCTAAGCAGAGAAGCATTTTGTGTTCCATTTCTTTATTTGGTTGCTAAATGAAATAATCTAGTTCTAGCCAAGACCCAGCTTGTCTCCACCAAACATTTGATAGGGCTCAATACCCATTGCCATTGAGTCAGTTCTGACTCACAGCGACCCTATGTGACAGAGGAGAACTGCCCCATAGGGTTTCCAAGGCTGTGATCTTTACGGAAGCAGATTGCCACATCCTTCTCCCAAAGAGCGGCTGGTGGGTTCGAACCACTGACCTTTTGGTTAGCAGCTGAGACCTTTAACCACTGTGTCACCAGGACTCTGCCATAAAGATTACAGCCAACTAATGTCATAAAACAATTTGTGTATTAATTGTTTAATGAGAAACTAATTTGTTCTGTAAACTTTCACCTAAAGTACAATTAAAAAAAAAAAAGAGAAAGCTTACAGCCAAGACAGAGAGGGTTAGGAGCTGGTTAAATGGACATGGGGAATCAGCGGTGGAAAGGAGGAGTGTGCTGTCACAGTATGGGGAGAGCAATTAGAGTCACATAACAACGTATGTATAAATTTTTGTATGGGGGAAAAAAAAAAAGATTACAGCCAAGAAACCCTATGAAGCAAATTTCTAACAAGCTCCCCAGTGATGCTGATACTGCTAGTCCACAGACCACACTTTGGGTCTATAAAGAATTTTCCAAAATCTCTTCTCTATGATAGACAGTTGTAGCGTTCAATAATGCCTGGAATAAGTAAGCCACCAACTAAACAAATCGGCGTTTGCGCTTTTAATGCTTTCAGAATAATAGGCAGGTTTTAAGTTTCTACTCTGTAACATATGAGGTCGCCGTGAGTAGGAATCGACTCAAGGGCAACAGGCTTTGGTTTGGTATTTACTGAACTCCGTGAAGCCAGCACAGACTTCCCTTTCCCTCGTGGGCACGGTGCTGGGCAGCTAAGCTGAAGCCAAAGGGAGTAACAGGCTTCACTCTGCTCCCACCTATGCGCCCTCCGGGTCAATTTCTAGAAGGCGCTGCCCATGGTCAGATTTCTCAGTCCTAAAGTCCTCAACCTCCATGGGGCTTGGGTCTGACTGATTTTGCGATGGGCGGTCCATTGCACCTGTGAAGCCCCGGGGAGAAACATTTCCATTTTTCTATCTGTTTTCTATTTCACACTTGTCCATTGTTAATAAACACCTGTCAACAACAGCAGCAGCAACCACCACAAAAACGGGTCCTGGTATTGTCTGTCTCATCATTTTCCTGTTGTTATTACTAGAATGAATTTTATCTCATTTAAAAATGTAAACTATGAATTAAGCTGGTAATGGCTTACAAATTCTGTTTCTATTCTCCCAGTTGATAATTAACATTGGTGAGAATAATTTTATAACTTTGCGAGTTTCTGTGGACCAAGGCCAATGTATAATATATTACATTGTTATTGTGATTATCCATTATTTTCTTTCTCTTAGCAGTCTTTGTTTTTCAAACTACAAATAAAACAGATCTTAAGAAAGGCCTTTCCTTAACATAACCCATTGCCGTCAAGTTGATTCCAACTCATAGCGACCCTACAGGACACGGTAGAACTGCCCCATAGGGTTTCCAAGGAGTGGCTGGTGGATTAGAACTGCCAACCTTTTGGTTAGCAGCCAAGCTCTTCAAACACTATGTCACCAGGGCCCCTCCCGTAACATAAGACAAGTCAAATTACTACACAGATGTATGACAAGTCAAATAATCTCTCTGTAAAGAGTAACAGTCGTGGCTGCCCAATAGAATTTCCTGGAGAGCTTTTAAAGACTACAGATGCCTCACTCATAGGGATTCTGATTTACTTGGTCTGAGTTGGAGACTGGCCATTGGGATTTTTTCTACAGTGCATCTTGCAATTTTAATAAGATGTTATGGAACAAGGCTTCTCAAAATGTTAGTATGCAGAAACATCACTTGGAGGCATCGTAAACACGGATTCCTGGGTCCATCTCCAGAGTTCCTGGTTCAGTCGGTTGAGGGGAGAGCCTGAGATTCTGCATTTCAAATGGATTTTAAGTTTCTAAGGAGTCCTTGTGGCAAAGTGGTTAAGCACTCAGCGGCTAACCAAAAGGTTGGCAGTTTGAACCCACTAGACACTCTGCGGGAGAAAGATGTGGCGGTCTGCTCCTGCAAAGATTTCAACCCAGGAAACCCTATGGGGCACTTCTACTCTGTCCTATGGGATTGGGGTGGGTTGGGTTTTTTTTTTTTTAATGTCTGTATCCACCAGTTGTGGGTTACTATTTAGTTACTACCGAAACGTCATTTTTTTTTTTTGTAGCGACAATATCCTAAATAAGACATGCCTTTTGGATTATGTCATATACCAGAGGTCAGCATTACTATGGCTCACAGGCCAAGTCTGGCCTGTTGCCTGTTTTTGTAGGACCCGTGAGCTGAGAACGGCTTTTACATTTTCAAATAGTTGAAAAAAAATCAAAAAAGACTAAGATTTCATAACATGTGAAAACTGAAATATGGAATTCAAATTTCAGTGTCCAAAAATAAAGTTTCATTGGCACACAGCCACATCCATTCCTTTACGTCTTGTCTATAGTTGCTTTGACGCTACAAAGGCAGCGTTGAGGAGTTACGACAGGGAGCGTGTGGCTCACAAAGTCTAACATATTTACTCTCTGGCCCTTTACAGAAAATTTTAGCCTACCCCTGTTATATACAAATGGGTCTATTTCATATGCCAGTGCGTGTAAAAAGAAAAAAACACGTTTCTAAAAGACTGAGAAGACAGGAGTCTGACCCATGAAGCTTTACTGAATCCATAATGCCTACCGTTTACTACTGAAAGCAAAACCCATACTTCTAGTGTTTGGTTAAAACAAACAAACAAGGAAACCATTGGCCCTTTGTTCATTATTATTTATTTTTACTTTTTACTTTGCAAAGTGCTAGACTGAGACCACAAGTATAAATTAATGCCTGCAGAGGATTTAAAGAAAAAACAACTCAAGCAGTACTTCTGGGAGTTGACAAAATCCAGATGATTTCTTAGGGCATTACATAATCGCAACACCTGGAGAATTGCCGTGGGTGGTTGAGGAATTGTGAGTGTTATGTTTAAACTCCCGAGTTGCGTGTGTCTAATCAAGTCAGAAATTTGTAATCTGAAACAGGTGTTTTCTTAAAGGACTTAACAAGCTTCCTGGTCCTGCTTCTTCCTTTCCTCTTGGTCCTAAACTTTCCACGGATCTTTACTAAATACTTAGGCTTTCGTGTCAGTTCTTCATTTTGTTGTGTGTTTGTATTTGGGGAGGGAAGCACAAACCCACAACAGGGATGACAGAAGAGTATCACTTGCCATGTGATATTTATGGAAGGTATAGCTCAAAAAACAAAACAAACCCACTGCCGTGGAGTTGCTTCCAACTCATAGTGACCCTACAAGACAGAGTAGAACTGCCTCAAGGAGGTATAAATTATTATTGAAGAATTATAGCACAAGATGTAATATAGTCTGCTTTTTCTTTCTGGCTGGTATTTAGAAAAAAGAGTTTGATGGCCTCATTCAGTGATTGAGGCAAGACTTCTTCTTAAAAGCAAAAAGCTTACATTACAGAGAAAACTACATTTTCTTTTCATTTCCATTTGCCCTAAAGTGGTGGCTATTTTCTATTGGTAGCTTGATAGGAAGAACAGAAAAACAAAATAAAAACACGAGTTGAGACAACGGCTGATAAAAGATGCCAGCAAGATGTTGTTGGGTGCTGTCGAGTCGGTTCCGACCCATAGCGACCCTACGTACAACAGAAGGAAACACTGCCCGGTCCTGCGCCACGCTCACAATCGTTGTTATGCTTGAGCTCACTGCTGCAGCCACTGTGTCAATCCATCTCGTCGAGGGTCTGCCTCTTTTTCGCTGACCCTGAACTTTACAAAGCACGATGTCCTTCTCCAGGAACTGATCCTTCCCAACAACGTGTCCAAAATATGTGAGACACAGTCTCGCCATCCTTGCTTCTAAGGAGCATTCTGGTTGTACTTCTTCCAAGACAGATTTGTTCGTTCTTTTGGCAGTCCACGGTACATATATTCAACATTCTTCGCCAAACCCACAATTCAAAGGCATCAATTCTTCTTCAGTCTTCCTTATTCGTTGTCCAGCTTTCGCATGCATATGATGCGATTGAAAATAGCATGGGGCAGGCGCACCTTAGTCTTCAGGGTGATTTCTTTGCTTTTCAACACTTTAAAGAGGTCTGTTGCAGCAGATTTGCCCAATGCAATGAGTTGTTTGACTTCTTGACTGCTGCTTCCATGGGTGTTGATTGTGCGTCCAAGTAAAATGAAATTCTTGACTTTTAGCCAGCAAGATACACACTGCATAATGAAAGCTGCTAACCAGTCTCAAGGATAGAAACATAATGTTTCAATCTATACCACTAAGGACCCAAGCTGTTTTTCAAAACTGTTTAATGACTTAAGCGATCACGCAGAAACCTGGAAAATCACCCCATAAGATTGACTCATCCACTCCCGACTCCACATACACACCTTTAAGTGTGCCAAAGGGTAGTTTTAATAAAAAAGGAAAATACAACCAACATGTTTTAGGTATTTGGCCAACAAGCCCACCACTGGGTCCTGCCCCGACATTTCCCTGCCACAACCCTACAGAGGCGACAAAGCTTCCAGGACCCCTGCCACACTGCCCCCTGCTGGCCTTGGGGAACTACTCAGGCTTGGGGCCCTAGGAGAAATCTCAGCCTTGCCATTTACCAGGTGTGCAACGTGGACGGAGTCCTTTACCTTCTTGGAGGCTCAGTTTCTTCATGTACAAAATGAACCTAGAAGGTAAGCTCAGCCAGTGTGGTGAGGGCTAAAGGAAGTCATGCGTGCAAACGGCCAGGTGCAGGCGAAACGTTCAGCAAGTGCCGGAGTTACCACATCCGTCACACCTCTGCCCGCAGAGATCCTGTTCATGGGTCTGGCCACAGGTCCTCACTGGTGCTTCCTGGAACCTATTTCCCTCAATAGTCTCATGGCTTACTGTCTCACTTCATTCAAGTCTCTGATCAAATGTCACTGCCTAAAGGAGGACTAAAAGTCCCTGGGTGGCACAAACGTTAAGTGCCTGATTACTATCGGCAAGGCTGGCAGCTGGAACCCGTCAAGAGGTGCCTCGGAAGACAGGCCTGGCGATCTGCTTCTGAAAAGGTCACAGTCTTGAAAACCCTATGGAGCAGTCCTACTCTGCACACATGGGGTCGCTAGGAGTTAGAATCAGCTCGACGGCAACTAACAAGCGAGGACTCCCCCAACCAGCCCATCTAACAGCAACCTACCCTTAAGATCCCTGGGTGACCCAAATGGTTTGCACTCAGCTGGTAACCAACAGGTTGGCAGTTCAAACCCACCCAGAGACATCGTGGAAGAAACAGGCCTGGAGATCTGCTTCTATAAAGATTACAGCCAAGAAAACTCTACGGACTGCAGTTCTGCTCTCTAACACACAGGGTCTCCTAAGTTATAAATCAACAAGACAACAATCTATCCTTTATCCTCCTACCCTGATTTGTTTCTTCTTCCTAGCACTGCTCACTATGGGATGTTATATTTATAACTGTTCGTCATTTATTGTCTTTCTTCCTAAAGGGGACACAACCTACCTGAAGGCAGGGACTTAGAGCTGGCACCGAAGATTTGCTGAATAAATGAATGAATGGATGAATTAATAGCATCTTGTATTTGCGTAGGATTTCAGTGTTTATGAAGCACCTCATGCTAGAAATATATTACCCAAATATACATGTGTATATTTTAATATTTCATTGTATTTTTGGTGAAAGTATACACAGCAAAGCAGGTTCCCATTCAACAATCTCTGCACATAATGTTCAGAGACACTGGTTACATTCTTCGCACTGTGACACTATTTTCATGATTTCCATTCCAGTTGTCTCACTCCCATTAACTTAGCCGCACTGCCCCCCATCTTCTTAGAGTAGCTGTTAGAGGGTCACTGTGAGTCGGAATCGACTCCATGGCAATGGGTTTGGCTTTTTTTGGTTGTCCATTTGGTCTCCTGTAGATAATTTTTTAAGAGAGCACAGTACTCAAGGATAACATTCTTTACTTTTTGAGCTAAACTCCTATTTAGTTAAAAGGGGACTTCAGGGGATAGTTTTGGTTCAAGGTTTAAAGAGTATCTCATTATTGATGAAAATCTCATGGCTTAGTGTGATTAAGGTTACACCATTAATAATAACAGAGTCCTGGGTGGTGCAAATGGTTAATGTGCTCAGCTGCTAACCAGAAGGTTGGAGGTTCGAGTCCACCCCTCTGCATGCCTCAGAAGAAAGGCCTGGCAATCTCCTTCCAAAAAATCAGCCACTGAAAACCCTATAGAGCACAGTTCTACTCAGACACACATGGGGTTGCTATGAGTCAGAGATGACTGGAAAGTAACTGGTTTTTATTAATAATAGCAGAGCAAGGACCTAAAATCAGTGTTTTCTGTCTCTGAGAATAAAACTATTTTCACCATACCATGCTGCCTCACAGATGCCGACGCCATACTGGCGGTAATGTATGTGTGGCAAGCACAGTGCCGCCCTCCCAGGAGCTACTTCCTGAACGTACGTCTATTGATTTCGAAATCGGACGGGAGCTCAGCTCAGATAGCAGACAGGACTGCAGGGGTTTCACACGAGGGCTTTGCCAACTGGGATGGCTTTAGGTGAAATACCCATCTCAGGCAAAGAATGGGTGCTAGTGCTGCTGGACACAGAGCTGAAAATGGGCCTCGTGATTCCTGGGTGAGGAAGAGAAGAGGCTGATGGAGGGACAGGGAGCCGCATGACTCTGAGATGTGGGGATCTTGAAGTCTCCTTTGGTGTTGACGTTAAAGGTTTGTACCCAACAGCGTCTAACTACAGGGAAAAGAACAACTGATTTAGAAGCAATTTATTTTCCTCTTAGATTTGTATATCGTTCCCATTCTGAAAAGTCTCCCAAACATACTCATTTTCCTTTCACTCTGATTAAAATTGCTGACATGCACATCAAGGTTCTATGACAATCATCTTCCTGAACCTAACTGTCCAGTTGGGCCAAACTGCAGACTCCCTCAGAGACTTCCAGCTGCTTCCAGAATGCCTGGGCCAAGGGTGCCCCTTCCTCTTCACACCCCACTCAGGACTCACCCTTTTGGAGAATCTCTTCAGACAACCTCTTTGACCCCTGGATCACCAGCTTCTTAACTGGTGCCCCCTAAAAAACCAAAAAACCCAAACCCACTGCTGTCAAGTCAATTCCAACTCATAGCAACCCTACAGGACAGGGTAGAACTGCCCCCTCAGGGTTTCCAAGGCTGTAAATCTTTACGGAAGAAGATTGCCAGCCACATCTTTCTCCCTCAGAGCAGCTGGTGGGTTAGAATTGCCCACTTTTAGGTTAGAAGCTGAGTGCTTTAACCACTGCACCACCAGGGCTCCTACATACTGTAAAACCATGGTCAGGGTGTTCATTTCCATTATTTTATTTTCCATGTCAGATTGAAGGTGGCTCAAGGGAATGAATGGCTTGCCAACTTCTACCACTACCCAAATTTCCCACATACTGAAGTATTCTGTCTGCTCCAGCTGGCTAATGCAGGTACAGTGAAATCTGTGGCAGCCAGAACTCCACAGGACTGCCCTGTTTCTCCAGGTCTCAAAAGCTTTCCACCTTTGACAGGGTGCAGTCTGACCACTTTCTATCACTCGTTTTAATGGAAAATGTTTGAGTTTTCCTTCTCTGACAAGTTTCCACCTTACACAGGTTCTGGCTTTCACAGGTTTTATTGTAGCTAGAAGAAACCTTGGTGGCATAGTGGTTAAGTGCTACGGCTGCTAACCAAAAGGTCGGCAGTTGGAATCCAGCAGGCGCTCCTTGGAAACTCTATGGGGCAGTTCTACTCTGTCCTGTGGGGTCACTGTGAGTTGAAATCAACTGGACGGCAACGGGTTTAGAAGTACTGCTGTTTAAGAGTGCCCTCTGCTGACCCAAATGATGTGTGCTCACTGTTTTTCTAGAATCCAAACCAGTTACGGGTCGAGTCGATTCCAACTCATGGCGACCCCATGTGTGTCAGAGTAGAACTGTGCTCCATAGGGTTTTCATGGCTGTGATCTTTCAGAAGATCTCCAAGCCTTTCTTCCAAGGCACCTCTGGCTGGGTTCGAACCGCCAACTTTTCATTTAGTGTTGTTGTTAGGTGCCGTCAAGTCGACTGCAACTCATAGCGACCTTATGTACAACAGAAGGAAACACTGCCCGGTCCCGCGCCATCCTCACAATCACTGCTATGTTTGAGCCAGTAGCCCAGGGCTTAACCGTTTGCGCCGCCCAGGGACTCCATTTTCTAGAATCAGACCTCACCAAACCAGGTCTGTGTCTTCATAACAGAGCCATTGATAACTAAACATGGTGTCTCTACTTAAAGATCGTGTGCCCATGAAGGAGGTGGCCATCCAGTCACTGAGGGATGAGCCATTTCGTGATGTAGAGAGACACTATTCTGCTCAGCAATCTCCAGCTAAAAGCTGTCAGGGTGGACACTGAAGACAACACGCCAGAAAGCTTTTTGTCACCCATGATCCTGGGCAGGCTAGGGGCTCAGATGGCTCTTACAGAGGAGTAGGTAGGTTTGAGGGGATCTTGTTAGTTTTCCTTTTGCTTTAATATTTTGTTAAGACTTCATTATAATAATATTTAATGAAGCAACTGATACCTTTTTATGGGTGCATTATTATTATCCTTTGATTCAATTCATTGGAAGGATTTAATTTTTCAAACTTCTAGTGAATGTGTTCAGTGTGCTTGATGTTGTGAGCACTTGGGGCTCTAAGAAGCAATAAAACATTTCATGATTAGAGGGTCTAAGAAGGGGTTGGAGCCCTGGTGGCACAGTGGTTAAGAGCTTGACTGCTAATCAAAAGGTCAGCGGTTCAAATCCACCAGCCACTCCTTGGAAACCCTAAGAGGCAGTTCTCCTCTGTCCTATAGGGTCACTACGAGTCAGAATCGACTCGACGGCAGCAGGTTTGGTTTACGAAGCGGTTGCTCTTTTTGGGGGGGATTTTTTTTAAATAAACTTTTTATTTCAAAATAAGTTTAGATTTACGAAAAAGTTGTAAATATAGTAGAGAGTTCCTGTGTGACCTTCACCTAGCTTCCCCTAAAGTCAACCTCATACATAACTATGGTACATTTGTCAACACTAAGAACCCAACATTGATGCGTTGCTGTTAACTGGAGTTCAGAACTTATTTAGACTTCACCAGTTTTTCCCTTTTTCTGTTCCAGGATCCATGACATCCAGTCTCCTTAGTTTCTTCCAACCGTGATAGTTTCTCACACTTCCTTGTTTTTCATAAGCTTAACAATTTTGATGAGTACTGGTCAGGTATGTTATAGTATGCCAACTTTTGAAGTTAGATTGTGGAAGAGGGAAAATCATCTATAATGATAAAAGAAAGGCCGTTTTAACCAAAAAAAAAAAAAAAAGGTAGAATTGCAATATCTAAATAAAGAATAATCTTTCAAATAAAAAAAAAATCTATCTCTAGGACACACTAACTTTGTTCATTGTTTTCGCCTTCCTCTCTCTCTCTCTGTCTCTCTCTCTTTCATTTTGGCCTGCACAACGGAAAATGTCATCACAAACTCAAAATAGGAACTTAGGAATGATCCAGAATACACAGTGACCATTCCTTCCCTACCTTCCAGGAGCTACCACTCCAATGGGGGGAAAAACTACTAAAATATGCAGCCAAGGAAAGTGAAATCTAAAGAGAAGTACATGCAGCTCCCATGGAACACAGAAGAAAGATTAATTCTGATGACGAAGAATTCAGAGGAATGGGGAAGGAATTCATGGAGACAGCCTCCCAGTTAGGCCTTAAGAGATTGAAATATTAGGGAAAATCTGGGATGCCATGGGATAAAAGAGTATATAGAATGAAAAGAGAAGTTTTAGGTTGTAATAAAAAGATAAGTCCTAAGCAATTAAAGCATGATTTTGTTCATTATCCCTTTCAAGACTTGTTCTCTCCTTTGAATTTTCTGTTGACACTATTGTTTTCACTAATGGAAGGCATACTGATTAAAGGATCAATTCAGAATTTTTGTTATGATTTATGGATTTTGATACCCATTATCTGGGATCCAATATGTCCCAGCAGAACCTGGGTGTCATAAATCCTGCCGATATGCATCAATGATTTTTTTTTTTAATTTCTTTAAAATTTGCAAACCATGAGGTAAGACCTGAAGGCACCTGGCAGTGACTGCACATGCATTTTATTCTAGTCTCCTTCTTAGCCTTTGTATTATTTTTCATGAAACTTTTCAAAACATGGTACAATGCATTCTTCCTTACTACAAAAGCAGTACTTACAGCCCAAATAAATAAAGCCAAGGGATTTTTTATTTCAGGAAAATTACCACTACAATCGATTCTTCATTACTGCAGAAGCAGTACTGACAGGCCAAATAAATAAAAGGAAAGGAATTTGAATCTCAGGGAAATTACCACTACTATGTATTCTTTATTATAACAAAAGCAGTACTAACAACTAAGCAGCAGAAACAGCTGTCCTGGAATACTGCAGAATTGCTCACAGCAGTGCATTCCACCTGCTACATGTGGAAGCAATGACTGGGCCCTAAGATTGAATGCAGGGTAAGAATAACTTACAGGATTTCACATCTCTTGAAAAGTACCACTGCAATGCATTATTTCTTATTTCAAAGGCATTATTTACTGTTCAGAAACTAGAAAAGCAGGGAACCAGTAATGAATGGCACAGGGAGAAAACGGCCACTATGACTGAATGACGCCTGGGAATAGCTTATTCTCGAGGTAAGTACATTCTCATGAGAACATATTAACTGGGAGACAGTGAGGAGGGTTATCCACAGAAATAAAGGCAAACCTGTCAAAAGTTTAGAAAATTCACACATCCAAGGGGCATCACCTAAGACAATGCTCAACCTACACAAAAATGAGGCTCCAGCTCAGGACTCTATCCCTTCCAAAGTAAGTCCAGAGGCATAAAAATTGGTTGGGATACCGTATGTCTCACAAGTCAGGAAAGGGTTATCATGTCACTACTAAACCCTGAATGGTCTTGCAGATGCAAGAAATAAGTTAAATGATTCTCCTTAAGTACCTAGGCAGCCAACCGACTTAATTCATTTCCTCATTATACCGGAAGTTCACAGGAGAGTTGAGAGCATTACTTTGTACTGACAGATAGAAAATTCAGAGCCCTAAACTGTGACACTATCAGATCCCATGGTAAGCGAGTAGCAGAGGGAGCCTAGGGTGTTCATATTTCTGTGATCTATGCCACCCATGCAATCTCATTTAAAATAGTATTAAAATATTTTAATCATCTGGACATTTCAATATATTGTGTAGACCCTGGAGTCAGATGGGTCCACCAAATCCTGCCGTGCATGGGCCCTGTGAGCTTGCACAAGTCACCACTTCTCTGAGCCTCAGTGTCCTTATCTGTAAAATGGGGAGATAACAATTCTAACTTTTCAGGGTTGTTCTGAGCCTTATAAAACTGGTAACTAATGCTATTGCGTGGCAAATTGCCTTTGGGTTTAATCCTGAATGGTCAATCCTTTCTTCTGAGAATCACTTAAGGTTTACTAAATGTTCTTTATCATGTAATGATTGATGTTAATTTATTTTGGACTCATTTTTAGTCTCACTTGAAATGTTATATTTGGCGACATAATTTTTATGACAGGTTTATAGTCTTTATTACACACACACACACACACACACACACACACCATTTGACTACTTAAGCACTCTAGGAATATAGCCTCTTAGACACGGTTTCTGTTGGTAATCAAAATCGGATTTAGACCCTGGGACGGCGGTGGAACGGGTGGGGGAATTTGTTGGGAATTTATTTGGACTACTGTAGGAGAACATTTCAGTTAAACTGCTACTTTCCCTCATGTGACCTATGCTATAGACCGGGGTTTAATTTCTTTGCTGTGCAACTTTGTAAGACGTTTAGCAGCATCCCTGGCATCCACCCACTAGATGGCAATAGCACCCCACCAGTCGTGACAACCAGACATCAATGTCTCCAAACCCAAAAAACCAAACCCACTGCCATCGAATCAATTCCGACTCCTAACCACCTAATAGAACAGAGTAGACCTGCCCGATAGGGTTTCCAGGGCTGTAGTCTTTACAGTATCAGGATTGGAGGAAGGCTCATTAACAACCTGCTATATGCCGATGATACAACCTTGCTTGCTGATAGTGAAGAGGACTTGAAGCACTTACTGATGAAGATCAAAGACCACAGCCTTCAGTATGGATTGCACCTCAACATAAAGAAAACAAAACTCCTCACAACTGGACCAATAAGCAACATCGTGATAAACACAAAAAATATTGAAGTTGTCAAGGATTTCATTTTACTTGGATCCACAATCAACACCCATGGAAGCAGCAGTCAAGAAATCAAGCAACTTATTGTATTGGTCAAATATGCTGCAAAAGATCACCTTCAAGTGTTAAAAAGTAAAGATGTCACTCTGAGGACTAAGGCACGCCTGACCCGAGCCATGGTATTTTCAATCGCCTCATGTGCATTCCAAAGCTGGATAATGAATAAGGAAGACCGAAGAAGAACTGATGCCTTATGAATTATGGTGTTGCCGAAGAATGCTGAATATACCATGGACTGCCAGAAGAACGAACAAATATGTGTTGGAAAAAGTACAACCAGAATGCTCTTTAGAAGGGAGGATGATTGAGACTTCATCTCACTTACTTTGGACATGTTATTAGGAGAGACCAGTCCCTGAAGAAGGACATCATGCTTGGTGGAGTCAGTGAAAAAGAGAAAGACCCTTGACAAGATGGACTGACACAGTGGCTGCAATAATGGGCTCATGCATAACAACAACCATGAGGATGGCGCAGGACCAGGCAGTGTTTCGTTCTATTGTACACAGGGTCACTATGAGTCGGAACCAACTCGACGGCACCTAAGAACAAATCTTTACAGAAGCAGACTGCCACATCTTTCTCCCTCAGAGCGGCTGGTGGGTTCGAACCGCTGACCTGTCGGTCAGTGGCCGAGCGCTTTAACCACTGCACCACCAGAGCTCCTTATAAATGTCTCCAAACATTGCCCAATGTCCCCCTGGGGGGCAAAATCACCCTCAGTTGGGCACTGCAAAGAGCTGTACTCTTAGGCTAAACCAAAAACCAAAACCAAACCCGCTGCTGTGGAGTCAATTCCGACTCATAGTGACCCTATAGGGCAGAGGAGAACCGCCCCATAGGGTTTCCAAGAAGCAGCTGCTGAATTCTAACTGCCGACTCTTCACCACTTTGACACCAGGATGGTTCTCATTTAACATGGTTATGTTAACCTGGGAATTTCGGAATATAAAATACTGGCTATTCGTTCATAACTAGAGATTGAGCTTGGCATTGCAGGCCCTGTCCAATAATAGCCCAACCTAAAGTCTTGGATCCCACCACCCCCTTACACATTCAATTTTCAAGCCCAATTAAGCCACTCATGCATGCCACAACATGCCCACCAACTCCTCCTCCACTGTCCACAAGGTCAAATCTAACTTATTCTTGAAGACTTTAATAAACGATGAAATGTTCCCTGAAACTCTCCCAAACTCTCCTGTTAGAAGTGATAGCTGCTCCCTCTGAACACGGAACTTCTTCAACCTCTCTCGTTTGTTCCTCTTTCATCATTTTCTAACTTGCTTGCAAACTGTTCCAAGTCTTCCACCCCCACTTCGGCACACAGAGACCTTAATCTAGTCAGACCTTTCACCAAATTCAGAATGGAGTGGACTTTTTTGGCTTTTTTTGAGGGGAACAGGGGTGAAATCTAATTTACTTCCTTCTTCTGCCCAGCTCATGCAGAACAATCCCTTTACTGGAGAAACTCCTGAGCTATTAACACCAGCATTTACTTACAATAGAAACATTACAGGCCTAAAGAACCCATTCTTTATCATTGTTATCTTTTTGTTCCATTTTTGTTTGTTTTAAAGCTGAGAGTGTTTTTTTTTAAATGCTAGGAGTAATTCCGGAATACAATCTTGTTTACAATACTGAAGAGGTAATAGACTTAAGTTATTTGCATTCCTAGGCCCCTTTTCAATTCAGTTATATACATATCTCTATGCAAACATACAATGTCAACACTTGCTTTGTTCTCCAACAGGAAGTCCTGGCCATCCTTGATACCATCTTTAGCTCAGCCTCATTATTATTATTTTTTATTGTTGTTGACAATATATACAGGGAAATGTACACCAATTCAACAGTTTCTACATGTACAGTTCAGTGACACTGATTACATTCTTCAAGTTGTACAACCATTCTCCCCCACCTTTTCCAATCTGTTCGTCCCCTACTGACATAAACTCATTTCCCCTCAAGCTTCCTATCTAACCTTTTAGTTGCTGTTCACAATTTGATCCCATATAGTAAGTTCTTTAAAAGACCCCAAAGCTCACGGCAGACATTCACCTGCATGGCATTCCAGGGCATGCCTATACCCTGACGTTGAAGTCATTAGCCCCTCCCCACTTGATGGACACTTAGAATATTCTAGTTTTTTCCAAAGAGAGATAAAAGGAGTGTCCTTGCACATCTGTTGGTCCTGTGTTTTCTGGACATGAATTTCCAAGAACTGCAAATGCTGAGTCATGGGGTCTGCACAGATTTTAAGTCTTGTTAAAGACTCTCCTATAGTGGTTCAAGTTTTAATACTAAAATGTTATATTACTTTAAATAAATAAAGATACGTCAGTTAATTTCCTCCAGGGCCCAGGAGGAAAGACCAAGCAAGGAATGAAGCATTTGTTAGTATCTATTAATATTATTATTCAAAGGGTGGCAAAAACAGTTACGCTCAACTACTAACCTAAGGGTTGGTGGTTTGAACACACCCAGTGGTGATGCGGAAGAAAGATCTGGTAGACAGTAACGTCTTCCTTCTCATATTAATAGGAATATTTCTACTGACCCAATGTTAAGTGTAACACAGGATGTTTACTGAGCAATAAAAAAAACCAAACCAGTTGCTGTCAAATTAACCTCAACTCATGGTGATCTCGTGTGTGTCAGAGTAGAACTGTGCTCCACGCGGCTTTCAGTGGCTGATTTTTTGAAACTAGACCTTCAGGCCTTTCTTCCAAGGCACCTCTGGGTGGACTTGAACCACCAACCTTTCAATTAGCAGCCAAGCCATTCTCACCGACTGCGCCACCAAGGGACTCCCCTGAACAATACTGAGTCTTTGCAGTGTTGAGAAAGTATGCTTCTCTTCCTGGTTATTCTAGAGTTTTTTTTTCTTTTTTTCCTTTCCAAAATGGGTTTTGAATTTAATGAAGCTTTCTTTTTTTTTCTCCTTCAGCCTCTATTCAACAATGGTATGGTCTGGTTCTGAACATGCACAGCAGTCTAGAAAAAAACAAGCTGTGTGGGAGACGGGAAGTTTGAATTCAGTTGTAAGTCTTAGACGTGAACCACCAGGACTAGTTTCCCTTCCTCTCCAGCATACTCAGGCATTGCATGCAAACACTGCCGGCCGCCACCAATTAGTGAATAGGAGTGCGGCTTTTCTGCTGGGCACACCCTTGGGAAAACCACACACACACACACACACACACACACACACACACACACACACACACACACACACACTTCCCAGACGAATAAAGAACATAAAGGACAAGACCATTCTAAGATGTCCCTGAGAAGTAGGTGTAATAGTTTACACCGAACAGTTCTCAAACTGAACGAAGCAGGAGGGACCATCCATCTAGTCTACCCAGGACTGAGAAGTGTCCGGGGATGCAGGAAGGATCATCCATCTAGTCTACCCAGGACTGAGAGGTTTCTGGGGATGCAGGACTTTCAGTGCTCAAATCTGGCAACTCCCAAGGGTATAACTGAAAGGGTGGTTTTGTTTTGTTTATTTTTTTCCCCATACAAAAATTTATACATACATTTTTATGTGACTCTAATTGCTCTCCCCATACTGTGACAGCACGCTCCTCCTTTGCACCCCTGACTCTCTACGTCCATTTAACCAGCTCCTAACCCTCTCTGCCTTCCCATCCCACCTCTGTACAGAAGCTGACCGTTTAGTCTCTTGTATCTGCTTGAGCTAAGAGGCACACTCCTCACGAGTATCACTTTATGTCCCACAGTCCAGTCCAATCTCTGTCTGAAGAGTTGGCTTCGGGAATGGTTTTAGTTCTGGGCTGATAGAGAATCCAGGGGCCATGCTTTCTGAGGTTCCTCCAGTCTCAGACCACTATGTCTGTTCTTCTTACTAGAATTTGAGTTCTGCACCCCACCTTTCTTCTGCTCCATCTGGGACGCTCTGTTCTGTTCCCTGGCAAGGTGATCATTGGTGGTAGCTGGGCACCATCTAGTTCTTCTGGTCTCAGGCTGATGAAGTCTCTGGTTTATGTGGCCCTTTCTGTCTCCTGGGCCAATACTTTCCTTGTGTCTTTGGTGTTCTTCATTCTCCTTTACTCCAGGTAGCTGGGACCAATTGATGCATCTTAGACGGCCGCTTGCCAGCTTTTAAGACCCCAGACGCCACTCACCAAAGTAGGATGCAGAACATTTTCTTAATAAGCTTTGTTATGCCAACTGACCTAGATGTACTCTGACAGCATGGTCCCCAGATCCCTACCCCTGCTACTCTGTCCCTCGAAGTGTTCTATTGTATTCAGGAAACTTCTTAGCTTTGGTTTAGTCCAGTTGTGCTGACTTCCTGAAAGGGTGGTTTTGAAAGGCACAAAACACGATTCTTCTCAGGGCGGGCGAGGAGTTTATCAACGGTGTGTGAACGATCAGTACCTCTTTTTAGAGCTACACTGAACTGTGGCAGGGCTTGGATTAAAAAGGGAAGTGTTGCCCGGTTTTAAGATTGTTCTTTGTTACTAATCATTTGTAATTGCCCTGAACAAACAAGCTATCAGGATGGACCAGAAAGAGGTAACAGAAAATTATTCCATCCTTTTCCACTCAGGCTTTTTGAAAACCACCCTCCCCAGAGTCCAAAGTCTTGGCAGGCATTTTCCCCTGTGTCTTGTGACCAACAGCTGTGCCTCTTTAGTTAGGAAATGGCTGACTGCAGGAGGAAGCAGGGTAACCTCTCCCAGGTATTCCTTCTGCCTCCAGCCTCCATTTTCAGGCAAGTTTTTAACATAAAACCCAGCTCTCCAAACTTAAGAGTTCAGTTTAAAAAATCATTAGCCATTAAGTCAGTAAAATAAGGCTCTCACTCCTATTTATCTCAAAGAATGATTTTAATATCGCTGGTTTGGAAGGTCTCAAATTTTAATGTGCATATCAATTATTAAAAAATTGTTGTAAATAGATATGTAACACAACATTTGTCAATTCAGCATGTTTCAGGTGCACAACTTAGTAACTGCAATTACATTAATCATGTTGTGCAACATTTGCATAGCAATTTGAATGTGCATATCAATCACTCCAGGATGTTGTTGAAATGAAGATTCTGATCCAGTAGATCTGGGGTGGGCCTGAGATCCCAGGTGATACCTCTTCTGGTTCATGGACCACACCTGAAGTACTAAGAATCTGGTAGAATAACATTCTCCACATTGCTTTGATCATGTATTACTTATCAACTTAAAAAACAAAGGGAGTGTCCACTCAGGATATATATATTTATATTTTATATTCAGGTGTTCCAAAAAAAAAAAAAAAAAAACCCGCTGCTGTTGAGTTGTTTCTGACACACATAATAGAGTAGAACTGCCCCCTAGGGTTTCCAAGGCTGTAATCTTTATGGAAGCAGACTGCCACATCTTTCTCCCGCGGAGCAGCTGGTGCATTCGAACCTCCAACCTCTCGGTTACCAGCCACCAGGGCTCCTTATTCATGTGTTAGTAGAGTGTAATTTCATTTTTAATTTAAAAAAACATAATTGTGAGCTGTAATATTGTCTTCCAACATAGCAGTGGCTTATCTCACACACAACCTATGTTGAGGACGCTGGTCCTGATAACACACTCATTACATGAACCTGCGGTGCACGTTTATATTCCTCCAGGCATAAGAAAATCCCTTTGATTCAGGAAACCTATTCCATCTTTACGTAACTGGTTGTGAGAATATTCCTTCTGTTGAGGCAAAATCTATGTTCTTTTATCCAGAGGTTTACCTTTGGAGGCATGCAAAATAAATCTAATCCTGCTTAGCACTATTCCAATTTCTATCACTTGATTTACTTAATATATAAACAGCTTCTACAAAATAAGAACAATACCAGAAACCCAACGGGGGGTAGGGGGAGGCCAAAGATATAAATACATGTGGTGAACAAATGTTTAAAAATGAAAAGATAATCAACCTCGCACAGATAAGAGAAATGCAAATTCAAACTAAAATGAGGCATTATTTTTCATTTGCCAAAATGGCAAAGATAAAAATGTTGGGTAAATAAACAGCATTGGCGATGTTGAAGGAAACCAGTTATTCAACGCTACCACTAAAAATTAGTTTTTTGAAGAGTATTGCTAATAGTATGATATTAAGTTAAGAAAAAAGATACAAAATATATACAGCATGATACTATATAAAAAAATACTGGGAGCAAAAACATCAGAACAGTAACAGTAGCTATTTCTGGATAGTAAGATGCCATACCAAATGATCCCAGCTTTATTCTTTATACTAGGTGGCATTTTAATAATTTACAACAAGCCTGTATTATTCAAAACATGCTCTGGGAGGAGGCAAAAAGAGCTTACAAGTGGACCTAACTTTAAATTGCAGTTCATGTTAGGGAACAGTTGAGTCCTTTGACTGACCTCCTTTTTTTATTATAAAATTTAAATTTAGCTACATTTTTAATAAAAATTCTTACAAGAGCCGTATACTAATATTTCCCAGCTAAACTCCTTCACAAGGAGCCCTGGTGGCTAAACGGTTAAGCTCGGCTGCTAACCAAAAGCTTGGCAGTTTGAACCCACCAGTGGCTCTGAGAAAGAAAGACCTGGCCATCTGCTCCCGTAAAGATTACAGCCAAGAAAATCCTAAGGGGCAGTCCTACTCTGTCACATGGGGTCACTGTGGGTCAGAATCAACTCAGTGGCACACAACAACAAACTCCTTCACAGACTAATTCAAAGTTTAGTACCTTACACTTTATAAAGCAGCATTCATTTTATTTAATATATTCATCGTCTTCAACAAGAACCATCTCTTTATTGTCCAGTCAAATTCAGCCGTAGTTACTGAGTACCTATCTAAGCTGAAAAAAATTTACAGTTCTCTTGGGCTTGTGAGGGGTGGTTGAAGCAATTCTTAATTCTAATACAAGGCAGACAAAATATGATCAAAGCCACTATAAAGGTATAATGTGCCTGAGACTGGCAAAAATATAATGCTTCCGGGACTGTATTGAGTTGTCCCCTAAAAATTGATGTCTACCTGGAACCTCAGAATATCACCTTATTTGGAAATACGGACTTTGCAAATGTAAATAGTTAAGGATCTCCAGATGATACCATACTGGATTTAGGGTGAGCCCTAGATCCAATGACAGGTGTCCTTATAAGAAGAGGGAACACAAAGGGAGGAGAAAGTCATGTGAAGATGGAAGCAGAGGCTGGAGTGATAATGGGTCTACAAGCCAAGGAATGCCAAGGATTGCTGGGAACCACCAGAAACTAGGACAGAGGCATGGGACAGATTCTCGTCAGAGCCTCCAGAAGGAACCAACTCTGATTTCACGCTTCTGGCCTTCTGTTGTTTTAAGCCACCCAGTTTGTGGCACTTTGTTACGGCAGCCCTAGGAAACTAATAAATGGACAAATGAAGGAGAAAGTGCACCCTCTTGGGATCGTCTGGAAAACTTGATGGGGATAGTAATATTTTAAAAGACCTTCAAGGACTAGTAAACTTTTGGTATTTGGAGCTGTGGGACCGAGTATTGAGAATGTCTGGATACAAGAAGTAGAGCCATAGCAAGCACAGTGGGGAGACATGTTTCAGCAACAGGGTCAGAATCCAGTAGGTGTGTAAAACCAAAAACCAGTTGTCATCGAATGGACTCCGACTCATGTCAACCCCATGTGTATCAGAGTCAGATTACCTAATAAGTAAGGTAAGCATGCGCTTAGAGCATCAACAAAACAGGAGCACCAGTTGTCCAAAGCAAAGACGCATAGATAGATGCCAAGCAGACAGGATGCAAGGAACAAGGAAAAGCCAGCGCCGCACTGGGAGGGAACTGGCAGGGCACTAAATGAAACTGATACCAGCTCTGGTGTGTAAGAATGTGTGGGCCGGAAATAAAGTTCATGCAGGGTCATGAGGGCACCCATGTGCAAGGTTGTTTAAGCCACACTTGAGGCCCCTACCACTTCAACACCTTTGTTGACATCTGTCTCCTACAGTCCCCTCCTGTGTGACTGAAACTCCTTATCTCGGTGGGACTCTTGGAAGTATACTATTTCTTTCTAATAAACAAGAGGTGGGAGTGGGTTGTGGAGTCTAACTCTTGCTACACTCAGCCAATATGCAACTGAATCCAACATGAGTGGTTACTGGGCAATGAGAGATTATATGAACAAGTAACAGGTTTCGGATCCATTTTGGGAAAACTGTCTTGTACATCCATGTCTGCTGATCCAGCAACTCCAGCCAGGAAGACCAGCAATGCTCTTTGCCATGATACAAACAGAAGGGTATGCTTTTGTCCACTTCCTGGTAAACAATCAATGGGAACTCCAGTTGTTGGGAACTCAAGTAAGTTGACCATTGCAATGAATTCGATTGAGTTACTTTCTAACTGTATAGCATTTATGTAGAGTTCTGTTCTAAGTTTTGTAAACAATAATATTTATAACTAACTTTAAAATATGTTTGGCATGCACACAGATAAAATCTAGCATACATTTGATATAGTACTAACATGGGTAATAAGTTAATATAATACTAACACAGCAAACGTCCAAAAAAACTAGAAAGATTAATATTTAACACAAAAGTTTTAATTTATGTATCAAGTAAGTTTCATTTTTTATTGTCTGTTGTGTGGGACACAGTGCTTGATATTACTCTATATATGCTAATAAACTAGAAATTAGGCACATTAAGAGGACGAAAAATTCAACATTTATTTAACATGCAAAATATGTTTCTGTTTTGCAGCAATGAGTGTTTCCAAATTCATCTTCCAAGAAAGCAACAAAGGGCATTTATAGAACTTATATTTATATTTTATCAGAATATTTACATATCTCCATGTAAGGAAAGTGAACAATTCCTCAAGCAAATTAGATGAATATTTAGATAATAAAAATTATATAAATGTATTTTATTTTCTGTTTCCCTTCAGACTGACTTTGTTTTAAGAAATTGATTGATATCGTTATGACTCGCAAAACATTCTTGTCAAGAAGTGGTGCTACCGTTACATCAATTATGTATGTATTTCCGAATATGGGAGTTGAACAATTCCACAGAGAAATAAAATGTACGTTTTATAAATTTTATATATGATAACAATTATAGTTTCCTTTTCATTTTGGACCAATCAGGTATAACCTCACATCCAGTTCTCTCTTGTTGACCGCATAAAAGAATAGCATCACTATAATCACGTGACTAGTGACACATCTGGTCCTGTCATATGCAAAGCGAACCAAAACGCATCCACAGAGTGAGTATACCCTTGTATTTGTATCGTGATCTTTGCGATCACTCTCGCCTTCATCGGGTATCAGCGGTAATCCAATGAACTGTGAAGATGCAGTGTCAAAGGGCAGAAAGTGGGTGCATAAGTTTTTAAGTATTATTTCAAGATGAAAAACACTCGTGGAGATCAGCGAAGGACCTGCCAATATCGTATGACAAAGAAATGAAACTATTTCCAACTGCCTTCTAAGTACTATTTCTTTTGACTGTCTCAGAACTGAAGGACAAAATTACATGCTGCAAGTCAATTTTTTTATTTATTAATTTTTCAATATAAATTCTTGCATTAACGTCCAAATTTGAATGTAAATTTTATTCTGTAAATTTTACTTGTGTTATAAATTTTATTTATTTTCAATCATTCAAATTTATTTGTTACGGTAGAACCAAATTTAAAAAGTGACCCAATTTTATATCCAGGTAAAATGAAATGGCAACAACTAAGTGGTACACAAAAACGAAAGCTCACAGAAGAAGAAAACAATTTATGAATCCCTAAAAACAATTCCAAAATCAACTTCCTTTTCAAAACAATGAATCAGAAGAGATTTCTTCTGTTGAACACTCAAATTTAATGGGTGCAAATCATACTAGTACAGCTAGTGCTGAAATTACTAATGGCAATATGAATTTGTGTAGTAGATTGCTGTCCGGAAGC
This sequence comes from Trichechus manatus latirostris, assembly GCF_000243295.1. Classification (NCBI taxonomy): domain Eukaryota; kingdom Metazoa; phylum Chordata; class Mammalia; order Sirenia; family Trichechidae; genus Trichechus; species Trichechus manatus. The sequence continues at coordinate 719,513 of NW_004444098.1, read as the reverse complement.
GGTTAATGTTTTTTCTACTATTCAGTTACTCTACACATTTTTTTGCCACCTCTACTCACCGATGGGCAGTTCTTAAAACATATTTAGGCAATGATCTAGTATCAAAATGTCTTTCTAATATACATTGGGAAGTGCATGCTGTGCAATCCTGGAATCGTACACTCAGATTCTAAATGCTGTAGAAAATATTGCTGAAGACCAGCCACAAAAAGGAGATACTAGAAGAGAAGCTGAAAACATCGCCAACAAAATGCAAAACACTAGCCTATATATTTACGTTAGTTATGTGGAATAATACATTACAGCATTTTCATCAGATGAGTCAAGCCTCCCAAGAAGTAAATTTAAAGACATGCACAGATCTCTACCAGTCATTAACAGGGTATTTATACACTTTAAGAGAAGATTTTGAAAATGTTGAAAACACAACAAGACAAATACTGCCAAATACTGATGATCAAGCAGTTCACCATCACAGAAGCAGTAGGAAGAAACAAGTAAAATGACGAAAGGGCTCTGGAAGTACTGAGTGCCAGCTATCAATGTCATGTAACCACATACTACACCATCATTGACACACTTGACTCTTGCATGAAAAGAAGGGTCAAAGTGTATGAAGTTCTTTCAAATAGATTTTTCTTCTTAAACAATGTGTACAGAACCTGATAAAGAATGCATGAAGGCATCCAAGAAATTAGTGCAGGCTTATCCCAATGACTTAAATACAAACCTTTACAGAGAAGTGCAACAATTTCATTCTTACACAAGAACTATGTTTACAGATTCAGGAAACACAAATTTTACTCACGTAGGCACGTATGATTCCATAATAGAATATAAAATACTGTGCATATGCTTTACACATATTCCTAACTTTAATGATCACAAACCACAACAGAATGATCATTTTTGTCCCTAAAGAGACTCAAAAACCCTCAGCAGACTTCTGGGCAACGTGGCACTATAGACAGAAGCACCACACTGTTCCTCCACAGCAAAGATCTGAAAAACTAAGTCAAACAGAGGCAAACGTCAATCCTGAAACGACAAGCATCAAATGAAAAGATAAAGAACTCAGCCAAGCATTGAATGGAATAAGAAACTGACACAGAACAAAGAGCGAGGAGAGACACATGCAGAGGTACCCTATCAGCTACCGCAGCACAGATCCGCCATCTTAGATCCCTATTGGAGATCAGTAAACAGGAGGTACAAGAAAGCAGCTTCATGGAGCTTCCAGCAGAAGACAGAACAACCGGTAACCAGCGATATACGCTTTCCCACCCCCCACCCTTCTTCACCCCCACTCAGCCTCCTCTACTTCTTGCGGCCACACTCTGTTGGCCAGGAAGCACCGGCTTCACCCCTGCGCAGCTTGGATTTCACCCACCCACACTGGCCGGCTCCCTGAGTGCCATTTGTTGGCTGCTGGTGCTGCTTTTTACTGCTTCTTTTGATTTCTTCTTTACCTCTCACCACCTCCCCCTCCTTTCTTTCAAATATCTGGCTTCGTGTGCCATCTTTGCTTCTTCCTGAAAGGCTGAGAATACACTGCTCGACTGTGAAACTGCTTCCCAGCCCGTGCTGCCACGATGGTGGGATTCCCGGGACTTTTTTGTTTGTTTGTTCTGATCTGTTTGTTTGTTTGTTTTCTTTTTCTTTTCTTGGCTTGGGAGCCCCTTCTAGCCAGGCAGTACTGCATGGCTTGGGAGCTACCCCCTTACTCTGCCCACAAGCGCAGTGGGACCCCTGGGGGCATTTCTTTCTCCTTGGTTTATTTTATTTTATTTTTTTGGTTTAGTTCTTTTGGTTTGTTTTGTTTTCTTCTCTCTCTCTTTCCCTTTTTGTCTGTCTTCATTTCTCAGTTTCTCATCTCTCTAAACTTACCTTCTCTTCCTGTCTCCCGAATACCTGGCACTGTGTGACACCTCTACCCCTTGTAGCAAGGCTGTACTTCACGGCCTGGGAGCAACTTCCCCAGTCTTTGCAGCCGCACTGGTGGAATCCCTGGGGGCTTTTCTTTGTCTTTGTAATTTTTATTTAATTTTTTTTCTTTTACCATTTTTCTTTTTTTATTTACTTTTTGTTTTTCTCCATTTCTCAGTCTCTCATCTCTCCACTCCAATGGCAAGCTCCTTTTGCACTCTTTTTTGTCTGTTTGTATGTTTTTGGCTCCTGTTCCTCTCTCCTCTTTCCCATACCCATCTTAGCCTCACACTTCACAATCTCCCCCCTCCTTCCTGCCTACCTGCACCATGAGCTGAACATCACACCCCCAAGCAGCACAGGCATGGCCTACCAGAACAAGCCCTGCACTGATTCCCAGCCTGTCCTGTTGGCCCTAGTACGTGCCACAAACAACCCATCCCTGCAACTCGCCTTCAGCTGGACCTGCCCTGCTGTACCATACCTGAGTGACTGACCCTACCCACGGGAGAAGTCAGTGAAAAGTATCATGCCTACAGACGAGCAAACAACAAAGAACGCACAGCCCGCCTGCTCAGAGATAACCAAATAAAACAAAACAGCAGGATGAAACAAACAAATCTGCAATCAATAAGTGAGGAAAATAACTTCTTAATGTCCCGAAGGCAGCAGACAATATTAAAACATATACAAAAACAGGACAGGATGGTTCCATTAGGCGTCCAAAATAAAACACCAGATGACTTTCCAGTAGAAGAAAAGGGACTAGAATTACCTGATAGGGAACTCAAACATCTAATATTCAGAGCTATCCAAGAGTTAAAGCAAAAAACAGACAAAAATCAGGAAAAAATAGACAAATTCATGAAAAAGGCAGAAAAATTCATGGAAAATACAGGAAAAAAAATGGAAGAATTCAGGAAAATAATACAGGAAGAAAATGCCAAAATAAATTCACAACTAGAAATCATACAAAAACA
>NW_004444098.1:713411-716507 GCF_000243295.1 Trichechus manatus latirostris | reverse complement strand
AAAGATAAACAAAATTTCAGAAATGGACAGTGTCCTAAAAGGGCTGAGGAGCAGGTGTGAAATGATGGAAGACAGGATCAGCAAAATTGAAGACAAACACTTGGATACAACTCTGTTTGAGGAAAAATCAGAAAAAAGAACAAAGAAAAATGAAGAAACCCTGAGAATTATGTGGGATACAATCAAAAACAAGTACCTGCAAGTGATCGGAGTTCCAGAACAGGGGAGAAAACAGAAAACAGAGAGAGGATCATTGAAGAAATGCTGACAGAAAACTTCCCCAGTATCATGAAAGATGAAAAGCTGACCATCCACGAAGCTCAACGAACCACACACAGGAGAGACCCCAAAAGAAAATCACCAAGGCATACCAATCACACTCACTAAAACAAAAGACAAACAAAGAATCCTGAGAGTGGCTCAAGAAAAACAAAAAGTCACATACAGAGGAGAAACAATAAGACCAAGGTCGGATTATCTGGCAGAAACCATGCAGGAAAGAAGGCAAAGGGATGACATACATAAAACCTTGAAAGGAAAAAATTGCTAGCTGAGAATAATATATCCTGCAAAATTCTCATTCAAATATGATGGTGAATGTAGGACATTTCCAGATAAACAGAAATTAAGGGACAATGTAAAAACCAAACCAAACTTACAAGAATTATTAAAGGGAGTCCTTCGGTCTGAGAACAAACAATATCAGACCACAGGCTGAATCTAGGAGACAGGATCATACCAACCAGATACCAACCTAGGAAACGAACTCTCAAGGTAAAACCAAAAAAAATCACAACAGGGAACCAGAGAGGTTACTCTGTAAATGACAACAACATCAGAACAATAAAAGCGGGAATAAACAGTGTAGGTATAGAACCTTCTAATGGAGAGGATGGCAAGGCGATACCAAGTAATAATAGACTGGTTCAAACCTAGAAAGATAAGGGTAAGTTTCAAGGTAACCACAAAGAAAGTTAACAAACCTACTCATCAAAACAAAGAAGAAAAAGATAAAGCCTCAGTAAAAACAAAACCTACAAACACAAAAGAAATGAAAAAAAATCCACAAACAAAAGGAATTCAGCACATGAGAGTAAGAGGAACAAAGAAAACATCAGTACCACAAAAGAAAAAGCACTACAAAATAACAGCATGAACTCACACCTATCAATAATTACACTGAATGTAAATGGCTGAAATGCACCCATAAAGAGACAGAGAGTGACAGAATGAATAAAAAAACAGAATCTGTCAATATGCTGTCTACAAGCAACACACCTTAGAAACAAAGATGTAAATTTATTAAAAATCAAAGGGTAGGAAAAAAATATATCAAGCAAATAGCTACCAAGAAAGAACAGGAGTAGCAGTACTAATCACAGATAAAATAGACTTTAAAACAAAATCCACCATAAAAGGCAAAGAAGGTAACTGTATCATGATTAATGGGGACGATACAGCATGGAGACATAATCATAATAAACATCTACACACCCAACGACAGGGCTCCGAAATACATAAAACAAACTCTAACAGCACTGAAAAGAGAAATTGACAGTTCCACAATAATAGTAGACTTCAGCATACCACTCTCAGTAAAGGACAGAACATCTAGAAAGAAACTCAGCAAAGATACACAAGACCTAAAGGGCACCATCAGCCAACTTGACCTCACAGACATATACAGAACACTCCACCCAACAGCTGCAAAGTACACATTCTTTTCCAATGCACATGGAACGTTCTCTAGAATAGACCATATCTTAGGCCACATAGCAATCCTCAACAAGATCCAAAATGCTGCGATAATACAAAGTATCTTCTCTGATCACAACGCCATCAGGGTAAAAATTAACAACAGAAGAGCAAGGAAAAAAAATCAATTAAATGGAAATTGAATAACACCCTTCTTAAAAACCACTGGGTGACAGAAGAATCAGAGATGGAATCAAAAAATTCCCAGAATCAAACAAGAATGAAAACACATCATACCAAAACCTTTGGTACACAGCAAAGGTAGTCCTCAGAGGACAATTTATAGCAATGGATGCACACATCAAAAAAGAAGAAAGGGACAATATCAAAAAAATTAACTACAGAAGTTGAAGAAATAAAAAGACAGCAGTTAAAAAAAAAAGCCCACAGCCACTAGAAGAAAGGAAATAATAAGGATCAGAGCAGAAATAAATGAAATAAAGAATAGAAAGACAACAGAAAGAATCAACAACAGAAAAGTTGGTTCTTTGAAAGAATCAACAAAATCGACAAACCACTGACCACACTGACAAAAGAAAAACAGGAGAGGACACAAATAACTCAAATAAGAAATGAAATGGGCGACATTACAACAGACCCAACTGAAATAAAAAGGATCATAACAGAATATTATGAAAAACTATACTCCAACAAATTTGAAAACCTAGAGGAAATGGATAAATTTCTAGAAACACACTACCTACCCAAACTAACACAAGGTGATGTTGAAAATCTGAACAGACCCACAACAAGAGAAGAGATTGAAAAGGTAATAAAAAGAACTCCCAACAAAAAAAAAGCCCTGGCCCAAACGGCTTCATTGGAGAAGTCTACCAAACATTCAGAGAAGAGCTTATACCAGTACTACTCAAACTATTTCAGAACATAGGAAAGGAAGCGACACTTTTGAATTCATTCTGTGAAGCCAGCATAACCCTGATACCAAAACTAGGCAAAGATGCCACAAAAAAGAAAATTACAGACCAATATCTCTCATGGATATAGATGCAAAAATTCTCAACCTAATTCTAGCCAATAGAATTCAGCATCATATCAAAAAAATAATACACCATGACCAAGTAGGATTCGTATCAGGTATGCAAGGATAGTTCAACATTAGAAAATTGATCAACGTAATCCACCACATAAATAAAAGGAAAGAAAAGAATCACATGATCATCTCGATTGACACAGAAGAGGCATTTGACAAAGTCCAACACCCATTCCTGATAAGAACTCTCAATAAAAATAGGTATAGAAGGGAAATTTCTCAACATAATAAAGGGCATCTATGCAAAACCAATGGCCAACATCATTCTTAATGGAGAGAGGCTGAAAACA
>NW_004444098.1:702613-711837 GCF_000243295.1 Trichechus manatus latirostris | reverse complement strand
AAGCATCTCATAACATGGATGAAACTGGAGGACATTATGCTGAGTGAAATAAGTCAATCACAAAAGGACAAATATTGTATGAGACCTCTACCATAAAAACTCATGAAAAAGTTTACACACAAAAAGAAACAATCTTTGTTGGTTACAAGGGATGGGAGGGGTGGGGGGGAAATACTAAACAGACAATAGGTAAGTGGTAACTTTGGTGAAGGGTAAGAGAGTACACAGTACTGGGGAAGCCAGCACAAGTTGTACAAGGAAAGGTCATGGAAGCTCTATAGACACATCCAAACTCCCTGAGGGTCTGAATTGCTGGGCGGAGGGATGTGGGGACCAAGGTCTCAGGGAACGTCTAGCTCAACTGGCATAACACAGTTTATAAAGACAGCGTTCTACATTCTGCCTTGGTGAGTAGCATCTGAGGTCTTAAAAGCCTGTGAGCAGCCATGTAAGATACTCCACTGGTCTCACCCATTCGAGAGCATGGGAGAGTGAACAAGATACAAGAGAAAGATTAGTCCAAAGGACTAACTGACTACAACAACCATGGCCTCTAATTCCATAGATCTGAGTTTAAATACTTATAGTGTTGTTGGATTATCGTTTAGGGCTTGTAATATCATATTACCTGAAGTTAAAATTTTCTAAATATTCTTGCCTAAACACTAAAGTTTTCTACATAAAATTATTTTAATCACATCTTAAACAGTTTCTTCTACCTACAATAAGTTATTTTAATTATGTTAATATTTTAAGAAGCCAATTCTTGCCCTTTATTAACTGCTCAAATAGGGGCATCTCCAGTGGCACTTCATTTAAGGGGGTCTCCTGGGTGGCACAATTGGTTAAGCACTTGACTATGAACCAAAAGGTTGGTGGTTCAAGCCCACCCAGAGGGGCCTCAGGGACCTGTCTCAGGGACGTGCCTTGAAGGAATCTGGTTGGTTTTTTTGTTTGTTTGTTTATTTATATATTTCTTTTAAAATAGGTATTAAAATTCTATAGTAGCCAGTCTATAGCCAGTAAATTATAAATTAATTTTAGCCTATTATTCATTGCTTCTAAAATTGTACTTTCTATTAGAAGTGATTATTAAATTTAAGAACAGAGGTAAATTTTAAAATAGACACTTTTGCAATCAAATTATTTTACTTACTGTTTCAAAGCCTCGGTGTGGATGATCAGGAAATCCACCTGGTCTACCGCCTTTAAATTCATCAAACAGTAAAAACGGATCCAGATTTTTTAACTGTAATAAAAACAAAATTCAGCAGATTAGATATACCTTTTATGCCCCATTTGTTGCTGTATGCTGTCGAGTCAATTTCAACTCATAGTGACCCCATGTGACAGAGTAGAATCGCCCCAGAGGGTTTTCTTGTCTGTAATCTTTACAAAAGCAGATCACCAGGTCTTTCTCCACTGGGTGGGCTCGAACTGCCAACCTCTCGGTTAGCAACCAAGTGCTTAACCGTTGTGCCACCAGGGCTCGCTACTGGGGGCTACATTCACAAACACATCTAGCAAACCTCGTTGAAAACTACATAGTCAACGAGCACCTTTTGCAATGAAAATTTCTCTTAGGAAAGAAATCCTTACACACACACACACACACGCACACACACCACAGAGATCCACTAATTAAGTCAGTAGGTTGATATTTTATGAGAAGCACAAGGCATGGGCAAACATTTCATCCATCACCTGAGACCTAAATAGCCAAAGAGACACAAGATGCAGTCTGTATCCTAAACAGATTCCTAATCGCAGGGGGAACAGACTAGAAAATCAATTACCGCAATGTGACGATAAATGTTTTAGAGAAGGACAACTTAACATATACGAGAGTGGGGTGAGTTCAGGGAAGGCTCTAACAGGAAAGTATCATTTAAGCTGGCTCTTGTATTACATGCAGGAGTTAATCAAGAAGAAGACGGAGAAGGGAGGGAAGGATATTCCAGGTAGAAGAGCAAAGAAGCAGCTTGGCATATTTGAAAAACTGCAAAGAAGCTACTCTATTGGGGCAAAAGATACAATTGTGATGAGGGATGGGCCAAGGACAGATGTCAGCTCTTAAAGGAGTGGGTTTTGTCCTGAAGGTGATGGGTTTTAATCAGAGGTTGAGAGGATCAGATTTAGAAAGATCACTCTAGCATGCATGTGGAAGATGGGCTGGAAAAGGAAGAGACAGGTGACAAACAGTCTATTTAGAAGGCCAATAGTCCGGGCAAGGACAAAGGGCAGGACTAAGGAAATGGCAGTAGTGATAGAGAATGACAGACACAAAAGAAGAGCGCTGGATGACTCCCAAGTTTCTAGCTATGGTGCCGGAGTGGATGTAGGGCCATTCAGCAGGATAAGGAATATAACACAGAAGCTGTTGTTGTTAAGGAGTCCTGGTGGCGTAGGGGTTAAACGCTCGGCGGCTAACCAAAAGGTCGGCTGTTCAAACCCACCAGCTGTTCCGTGGGAGAAAGATGTGGCAGTCTGCTTCCGTAAAGATTACAACCTTGGAAACACAGTGGGGCAGTTCTACTCTGTCCTACAGGGTCACTGAGTCAGAATCACCTTGACGGCAACAACAAGAAACCCACTGCCATCGAGTTGATTCGACTATGAGACTGACACAATAGCCACACTGATGGGCTGAAACATATCCAAGATCATGAAGATGGCTCAGGACTGGGCAACGTTTCATTCCGCTGTACCATGAGTTAGAACTGATGACAACAAAACAACAAAAGAAGAGATAAGGAAATATTTAGTGCTTCCTGGTATCAGAGAGTTTCAAACGAGTAAATACATCCTGCTGTCAAATAAACCGTGAAAAGCAAAAGGTCCTCTCTTTCACTCTTACCATCACCACCATCCACCAACCACAAAACAGTAGTTATTTATTATTTGGAAAGACCTATTTGTCATATATCAATCCCACATTTGATTTTTGGTCACCAATCAATGACATATGGACATACATCCAGCCAGCACTTAGATAAGACCGTAGAAGCAGCCAGGGGACTAGCTGAGGCAAGAGTTGGAGGAACGAACTGTTTCTCTGGCTAGAGGATGGGGAAGACGTGTAAGGGACACTTCCTCCAACAAGCGAGAGTGTCTTGCATTAGACTATCGTACTAATGTGTTATTTGCAGGGTGCTGGAAAAGTCCCTAATATTCTCTAAGAATTCAGCAAACATTCAACAATGTGTTAAATAAATATTAGAGCCCCAGTGGTACAGTGGTTAAAACCTCGGCTGCTAACCAAAAGGTCGGCCGTTCGAACCCACCAGGCGCTCCTTGGAAACCCTATGGGGGCAGTTCTACTCTGTCCTATAGGGTTCCTGTGAGTCAGAATCAATTCCATGGCAACAGGTTTGGTTTTAGTTTATCTGAAGACAAGATCTGATTTCTATGAGAATTCTGACTTTCTAAAATGTTTTGACTAAGTCCCCAACTCCTTCACATCTTTCTCTCCCTACATGTTAAACTGATAATCTTTTCAATTTTTTGAGCCACATGAGAATTTCCTTTCCTTCAGACACTTCCAAACCCTTTAGTTGCCAAATTCAAGTGGCATTTCCAAGCAATTTCTTAAGCTCTCTTGGGAAGGCTGGTTGAAACGTGGGGCCACTACCCCTCAGGCCTGTAAAAACCAAACCCACTGCTGTCGAGTCGATTCCTACTCAGAGAGACGCTGTAGTGGCACTCCCATAATAAAGGTGCAGCAGCCTGGCATTTTATTTAAATCAGGAGGCACAGGAAGTAGCTACCAGAAATGTCAGTTCTTTTGACAATAGGGTTGACACTGTTTTTTTATGATGCCCCACTGAATCTAGAATAATCCTGTGTCCATAGAAGTGCACCACAAACATCTTAAGTGGTATTTGTATTAGGTCCCTAGCCTCTCTGGTTCAGTGGTAGAACTGTCGCCTTCCATGAGGGAGACTCAGGTTTGATTCCCAGCCAATGCACCTCATGCACCGCTACTACCTGTCTGTCAGTGGAAGCTTGCATGTTGCTAGGATGCTGAACAGGTTTCAGGGGAGCTTCCAGACTAAGATGGACTAGGAAGAAAAACCTGGTGATCTACTTCCAAAAATCAGCCAATGAAAACCCTATGGATCACAATGGTCCGATCTGCAACAGATCATGGGGATGGTGCCCGACGGGGCAGTATTTCATTCAGCTGTGCTTGGGCTCACCATGAGTCAGGGCTGACTTGACAGCAGCTAACGTGCCGCCTCTCTTGCAGCTAGGTGTGGTCACATGACTAAATCTGGCTAATGAGATGAGATATATGTGGAGGTTGTTCAGTGTGGCTTTCAGGAAATTCCTCATAAAAGGAGGACAGACAGCTGCCGTGCGCACTTTGTCTTCCCCTCGCTCTCCTTTCTGCCGCCTGAGGGGTTGACATGGCTGCTGTTGTCCCAGCAGCTGTCTTAGGCCATGAGGTGATGCACTAAGAACGTACTAAGAATGAGGCACCAAGATAAAATGAGTGAGGGCTTTGTAAGTGTGGGGCCGCTAAGCCCCCCCTGGACTGCTTACTTTTGGGTTTACAAAAGAGAAACACACACTCTTACATGTGTAAGCCATTGGTTTTGGAGGCTGTTTCCTGTTACACACAGTTGAACCTAATGCTAACTGACATAAGGGCAATAATGCCTACAGCAGGAGGCCGGAGTCAGATGAAACCTCCCACTTCCCAATGCCCCAGCCTACACCAACACAAGGTAGACTCCAACAGTTCAGACTACCTCCCAGGCTTTCTCAGCCTCTAGCCTGGGGCCAACAATGAGAAGCTAGAAGGAAACTGCCAGCACTCAGCCCAGACTGAGATCCAGATACGGCCTTGAGTGACCTTGAGCTATGACTCTAGACCCCTTTGTCTTGAATCAGTATCTAGAGACCTTGAAAATGGACAGTTTCATCTACAGAGGTTACATCAGTCAGGACCAAGATTAGTCAAGGCTATTCAATGATATTAAGGAATTCTTTTAATTTTTAGGTGGGATAATGAGATCGTGGTGATGTATTTTTTGTAAGTTCTATAATCTTTTAGAGAGACAAACTAAAATATTTATAAATGAAATAATATGATGACTGGGGTTCACTTCGAAAGACTGCAATGGGGAGGGAAGGGGAATCACTTTCTAGATAGACACTTGTTAGTTTTGGTGATGGGAAAGGCAATACCGAATGCAGGTGAAGTCTGCATAACTTGACCAAGGTAAATGACGACAGTAGGAAGTACACAGAATAAGGGACTTTGGAGTAATGCTATAACATATACAATTTTGCAACAACAGCAGTAACAACCAAAAAATATGTGTGGTTACATAGGCAGATAAGTATGCATATATGTGTACAGGAAGGTAGACGTGAGTATATGCGTGTGATGTCTAGGTGTGTCTTCAAAACCAAACCAAACCTGTTGCCGTTGAGTTGATTCCAACTCTTAGTGACCCTACAGTATCTTTAAGCATGTGTATATACGTGTTTGTATATGCTGTATATATATTCATATATACAATAAAGTACATAGGGGGCACAGTTACAGAGACTTCCTCGACGTAACCAAACATCTCGGAGGATTGATTTACTGGGTTTCAAGGCTTAGGACCATAGTCTTGTGTGGCCCAACACAGTTTATAAAGTTTATGTTCTGCATTCTAGTTTGGTGAGTAGCATCTGGGGGTCTTAAAAGCTTGCGAGTGGCCATCTAAGATACAACTATTGGTCTCTACTTGTCTGGAGCAAAAGAGAAAGAAGGAAACCAAAGACTCAAAAAAGAAACTACTCTTCTGGACTAAGAGCCCACATGAACCACGTCCTCATATATCCTGAGAGCAAAAGACCTAGATGGTGCCTGGCTACCACTACTGGTCATTCTGACTAGGGACACAATAGATGGTTCCAGATAGAATGGAAGAAAAATGTAAACCAAAACTCAAATTTTTAAAAAAGGCCAGACTTACTGGACCAGTAGAGACTAGAGGAGCCCCGAGACTGTTGCCCTGAGATGTGCTTTAAACTTGGAAATGAAACGACTCCCAGAGGCCACCTTTCAGCTAAATAACAGATTGAATCATAAAATAAACAGTTTCATTAGTGAGTACTAAGCTCTTTAAAAAAAAAAATCATCCATATGAGATCAAACAGTCAACATTTACCCTAAACCAAAGATGAGAAGGGGAGGCGGCGGACAGGGAAGCCAGATTAATGGAAACGGAACAACCAGAAGGGAAATAAAGAGAATGTTGACACATTGTGAAAAATGTAACAAATGGCACTGAACAATATGTATCCAAAAAAAAAACAAACCCATTGCCATTGAGTCAATTCCAACTCATAGCAACCCTATAGAACAGAGTATACCTGCCCCATGGGGTTTCCAAGGTGGATTCGAACTGCTGACCTTTTGGTTAACAGACGATCTCTTAACCACTATGCCACCGGGGCTCCAACCACTGCGTTAGTAGCACTTTAAAATTTTTATACACTTTCTTAATAAAAAGTCAAATTTAAAACACTGGGGGGAAAAAAGAAGACTGCGAGGGGAGAAATGGGTGGGAGTAAACAGCTGAAACAAGATTGCCCATGAGTTGATCACTGTGGAGGCTGGGTGATGGTACACAGAGATTCATTCTTATTTTCTCTATGTTTGTATGTTTGGAATACTCCATAATACAAAGAGATAAAATAAGAATTGTCCAAGGAACATCACTTCCCACCCAGGAGTGTCTGGTGGAAGGGAGAGTGGGGCACAGGGGCAAATCCATTTGAGCAGTGGGTTTCCCTCTTGCTGGGAGTATGGACGAGCTATCTCCCAGCACCAAGGGATGGAGCCATTCAAACTCCAGTCTGGCTGGCCCAGCCCACGTGTCATTGTAACGTAGGTATGAGCCAGCCCTTTTGTTGCTGGTGGTGGTGGTTGCCGTCCAGTGGGTTATGGCTCACAGTGGCCCCATGTGTGCAGAGCAGAACTGCTCCAATGGGTTTTCAAGGCTGTGACCCTTCAGAAGACGCACACTGCCAGACCTGTCTTCGAAGGCGCCTCTGGGTGGATTCGAGCCACCAACCTTTCAGCTAGTAGTAGAGCACTTAACCATTTGTGCCACCCAGGGACTCTGTGAGCCACCCCTACTCCATCTCTTCTCATGATTCATCACAGAAAGGCTGAGTGACAGCGTTGTAAATTCCTCTTCTGCCTCCACATTTACAATTATAGGGAACAAATCACTTTGGCCGCTAATATTGAACATTGTTGTAAATTTTCTGCTAAAATAGCTTTGGGGTCTAAAGTTTATGAGACACCTCAGACATATCAGAAACATAAGCCTTGGTGCTGAGATTTTGGAAAGTAACTTCCCTGAAGTTAGATACACTCACTGTCTATTGATGGAAAAGTTAAGTGGTCAAAAATAGCGCCATGAATAAGTGAATAATGATACGGCCATACAATGGAATATTGCGTAGCTATTACAATACTGTTTATGAAGAATTTATAACAACATGAGATGTGCTTATGCTGGCATGTTAAGTTAAAGAAGAAAAAAAAAAAATCAGACCAGTTGAGACTAGAGGACTCCCTGAAACCTTGAGCCGAAACTACCCCGAGGTCACCTTTTAGCGAAATAACAGAGTGGCACACAAAATAAAGGATATTACCCGTGAGTACCAGGCTCCATTAAAAAACCATTTAATGAGACCAAAAGGTCAACAATTACTCTAAAGCAAAGATGAGAAGATAAGGGGACAGGGAAACTAGAGTACTAGAAATGGAACAACCAGAATGCAATTTAAGAGAATGTTGATACATCGTGGAAAATGTAACTAATGTCACTGAACATTTTGTGTAGAAACTGTCAAATGGAAACCTAACTTGCTGTGTAAACTTTCACCAAAAGCACAATATTATTTTAAAAATCAGGACACGAAATTGTTTATTCTATATAATCTTCATAACAAAATATACAATTAGATGGAGAGAAAAGGAAACACCTACCGTCTTAATAATGATTAATCCCGGATGATGGGATTGAGAGTAATTCTTATCAATTTCTTTTTTCCTTAGGGTAGAAACATACTTGGGACATAGGAGATCCTCTGAGTAGTAGAATATGGGAGTCTTTAAAGCCTAGGTCTTCAGCCAGGATTCCTAACTGGAACCATGGATAGAATTTAGGGGCGGGGAAGGGATGTAAACACAGATGGGAAAACATTACATCTTCATTTTCACTAACCTCTAACTAAAATTTTCACAAACATTTCCTTCAATTATGAATGTAGTCAACAAACCACATTAAATGACCAGTACCTGTGACTTGGAGCCCTGGTGGTGCAGTGGTCAAGAGCTCAGCTGCTAACCAAAAGGTCGGTGGTTCGATTCCACCAGCCACTCCTTGGAAACCCTACGGGGCAGTTCTATTCTGTCCTATAGGGTCGCTATGAGTCAGAATCAACTCGATGGCAATGGGTTACCTGTGACTTTGTCACCAATAGAAATCAAAAATATTTTCAGATCACATTACAGTTGTTGTAGGTATCATCATTCATGCTCCTCATAGCTTTAAGTTATTACAACAGCGACCACGTCTTGATTTTTAACGTAAAATCACTAGATGAGAAACTTTTTAAAAATATTTTGTTAATGATATTTCAGTACAGAAGTTTTCCTTGGTAGTCCTATGTATTTCATTTTCTGCACTTTATTCTGAGTCGGAATCAATAGGTTTCACTAGATCACCAAAGGAGTTCACAAGACAAGAAAAAAAATCAAGAACCCTTCAGCAGATGTGTTCTGGACAGATGGTGCAATTAAAGTATTAGCTACCCTCAATACACAATGACCAGTTTACCATCTGGTGGCTTTAGGATTTCAGCAATTGTTCTGCCAGTGATGTGGCCTGTTAGAATATGACACCATGTCCACCTGCCTCTCCCCAGTGTCCACCGTGCATTGAACCGTTAGAAGAATCCTGTTTTTAGTTTATAAAGAAAATGTTCTACATTCTACCTCGGTGAGTAGCATCTGGGGTCTTAAAAGCTTGTGAGCAGCCATTTAAGATACTCCACTGGTCTTACCCCTTCAGGAGCAAGGGAGGATGAAGAGAACAGGATACAAGGAAAAGATTAGTCCAAAGGAATAATGGACCACAGCTACCAAGGCCTCCACCAGACTGAGTCCAGTACAGCTAGATGGTGCCCGGCTACCACCACTGACT
>NW_004444098.1:650345-702513 GCF_000243295.1 Trichechus manatus latirostris | reverse complement strand
GACAGAGACTGGAGAAACCCCGAGAGTATGGCCCCCGGACACCCTTTTAGCTCAGTAATGAAGTCACTCCTGAGGTTCATCCTTCAGCCAAAGATTAGACAGCCCCATAAAACAAAACGAGACTAATGGGGCACAACAGTCCAGGGACAAGGACTAGAAGGCAGGAGGGGACAGGAAAGCTGGTAATAGGGAACCTAAGGTCGAGAAGGGAGACTGCCGACATTCGTGGGGTTGTTAACCGATGTCAAAAAACAATATGTATACTAACTGTTTAATGAAAAACTATTTGTTCTGTAAACCTTCATCTAAAGTACAATAAAAAAATTTAAAAAAAAAGAATCCTGTTTGTGCATAAGCAATGTTTGATAGACCTCAAAAGACATTCCTGAGTAAATAGGAAGCTAATGGTGGGAAGAAGCATGGGAGAGGCACAGTTGGGTTGACACAGTCCTCTCCCTGCCTTAGCAGCCAATCAGCATTGGATCCATCCACATGGTAGGGCAGCATTTCCGGGGAAAGTCAGGACTTTTTTAAAACCTAATGAACACTTTTAAAAGATTTTTCTATAAAAGAGGGGGAAATAGCCCTTATGGAATCGGTGGTATAAAGCTGAGATCTAGAAACCAAGTAATATGAGAATGTAAGACCAGGGAGTAAGAAGAGGGAAAACCAGCCTCATGTTTCAAAGTGGAATTCACTTCCCTAATGCATTTCTTCCTTTAGTCAAAGACTCTTTTCATTATCTAGGATGGCACAGGGCTCTGTATTCCTGGGGTAGGACGTCCACTAGAGGTCCCCACATGGTGCCATCAGCTCAACTACTAACCGAAAGGTTGGCGGTTCAAACCCACCCATCGGCAATGCAGAAGAAAGGCCTGTTGATCTGCTTCCATAAAGATTACAGCCGAGAAAACCCTATGAGGTAGTTCTACTCTATAACACTTGGGGTCACCACGAGTCGGAATTGACTCGACGGCAACAAGTTTGGTTTTTGTTTTATGACCACCACTTAATATCCTTTTGTCCACAGAGATTTTCCTTCCCACAAGTCCCAAGGCTCTCATATTATTCAAATAAAAAAGGTCTCTAATACTGAAAGATGTCTACCTAACCTACAATCGCCTCCTCTCAGAGTTAGTCTCCCGTCCACCCTCCACCTCCCAAAGGTCCGCAGAGTTGGGTCCCAGCAGTCTCTCTCTGATTCCAAATCCCTGGCCATGGTGGATTGGCCAGGGGTGGAGACCTGACCCTAGCCAAGCCAATCAGTCTCTCTCCTGGGAATTTGGAATTGGGACCCAGAGTTACTCCCTGGTGCTTTGAGCTGTGGGCATGCAAACTTGGGGGTAGGCACGTTTGGTGAAGCAGAGAACAGGTCAGCCCCTGGGGAAGGCAGGGGTGTGCAAAGAGGCACAGGGACACTTTCTCCATGAAGCTCTGCTGCACCTCTGCCCAGGATGTCTGTATTCACATTCCAGAAATCCTGTTTGAGGCTGAGGCTGGTCTGCATGGGGTTCCAATCACTAAGTTTCAAGTTGGCCCCTATGGCGCCCCACAGGGCAGCTCATGACCGTCTGGGTCCTCCCCTCCCAAGTCACCCTCAGCGTTCCACAGTCCCTTCTGCAAAGAAAGCATGAAACAGCCCCCCAACCAGCATACCTCAGGTCTGCCAATGCTTCTTCGGACCCGCGCTCCAACCCCTTCCGACTGCTCCCGGCTGAGCACCGAGAAGGTAACCTTCTTGGAGGACCCCATGTCGAAGGCTTTGAAAAGACAGTGTTCTGCTGCTGAGCTGTAGCGGATGGAGGGGGAAAGGGGGAGCAACAAAAAGGAGACATCAGAAAGGGGGAAATATCCAAGAAATAAAAAACAGAGGATATTAAAATCAGGCTGTGCCAAAAATCTTAACAATTTATTGAATGCTTCGTGTGTACAGAACCTGGCTCAGCGATTTAAAACAACAATAACGGTGGCGAACATGTATGAGTACTTACAAGGCGCCAGGCACCCCAGGACTATTTCCGATTGTTAGCTCGTGTAATCTTACACGGCCTTCTTGTACAAGGGTTAGTAATAACAGCTCTCGTGCGCACTTCCTAAGACCCTCAATGGAGCACTCTCTCTGCCTTATCTCATTGAAATCTCTTGACAGCTACTCCCCACCCCTCCACTGGCTGGGGCTACCAGTGAGGCTGAGAGAGGAGGGTTTCGTGTGGCGACACAGGGAAAACAGAAAAAGCAAGAGGCTCACGGCTGTCACCAATCAAAAACCAAACCCGTTGCCGTCAAGTCAATTCTGACTCATAGCAACCCTATAGAACAGACGAGAACTGCCCCATAGGGTTTCCAAGGCTGTGAGCTTTACGAAAGCAGATTGCAGTCCCTCGGTTCGAACCGCCAACATTTATGGCTAGCAGCCAAGTGCTTAACCACGTCACCACCAGGGCTCCTGGGCTCTCACCAGGACACGTCAAAGATCTGGGCATTAAAAGAATCTTTGAGAGTCATCAAATTCGAAGACCCATCTACCCCCGAAGTTCAAGGCCAATTTTTCTGGCACACACTCTTTGAACTTCCTCATGAAGGCTTCTAGAGTGTAGCACGCAACTCAAGGGGGAGCCACGGTTTATTACTCCAGAGTGTTTCCAGTCTGGGGGTCTTATCCGCTTAATAGCAATGGGTTGAGTTCTACCCAGCGGACTATCACAAACAAGTACAGTACCTTTTCCACTTCAAGTGTTTGTGCACAGTACACTTGGTCCCCGGGTGGTGCAAACAGTTAATGTGCTCGGCTGCTAACCAAAAAGTTCAAGTCCACCCAGAGATGCCTCAGAAGAAAGGCCTGGCCATCTACTTCTGAAAAAAATCAGCCATTGAAAACCCAATGGAGTACAGCTCTACTCTGACACACACGGGGTTGCCATTGAGTCAGAATCAACTCAACGGCAACTGCAAAACCTACAATCCCCTAAATCTCTTCTTCAAGTGAAATCTAACGAATTCTTTCAAAGATTTCTACTGAAACCAAGAGGTGCTTTTAGCAAGAAGCACAGGCTCTGGACCCAGACAAGCCCGGCCTTGCATGCCAGCTTCACCACATACCAGTTGTGTGACCTGAGGCCACTTGCTGAGCCTCTCCCTGCCTCCGTTCTCCCATCTGTAAAATGGGGATGACAAGACTGCCTACCTCAAATAGGTGAATGCTAGCTGCTGTTAATCAGCTGGGCTCTACTCCGAACTACCCTCCCACTGGTCAAGGCTTATCCTAAAATGTGTCCTCCTCCGAGTAGGTAACTTGGTGGCAGCAAAGATTAAACGCTTGGCTGCTAACGAAAGGTTGGTGGTTCGAACCCACCCAGCGGCTCTGTGGGAGAAAGACCTGGCGATCTGCTCCAGTAAAGATTACAGCCTAGGAGACGCATGGAGCAGTTGTACTCTGTCACGTGGGGTCGCTATGAGTCGGAATCGACCCCACAGCACCCAATAACAACAACACAACCATGTATTGGGGATGAAATGCGGGGCACAGAAATGAGCTTAAGGCTCGAAGCAGGGCAGAACTGTCACCACCTCCATACAAGCATCTAGAGAGCATTCTACTCCCACCTGGACTATTTCTGAGTCCTTCCAGACTCCTACAATTAGATCCTACGCACGCAAACAACCGACGAAGTACTTAACAGATCTCAGTGCCTTACAGAAGGAAATGCCGTCTGGCCACCTTCCCCGAATTTCAAAGCACTCTTATTCAAGCATCTCATGCCATCTCCCCAGGAGTCTACAGCGGGCTGGGAAAGGCGGGAAGCCTGCGAACTGGTCACCAGCACTCCCCAGCCCACGCCCGCGGGTGCAGGGCCGCCTGGGGGCCCCGGGTACTCACGGCGGTCGGGCGGCCTGCGGGGTTTGGGTGGGGGGCTGCGGGCGGGGGCCCGGGAGGCCGGGAGCGCAGACGCAGGGCGGGGACGCAGGGCGGGAAGCCCGGGCGCGGCCTCACCGTGACTCAGCACTTCCCGGCTGGCGGCGGAGGGGAGGCGGTAGGCTCCAGGTTCGGGGCCCTGGGCGGGGGCGACACTCCTTTACCGCCAATGCCCCAGTCCTCTCGCCCCGCCCTCCGGCTCTCCCGGCCTCGGTGCCCTCCCGCGAGTGCCCCCTCCAGGCTTTGGAGAAAGGCGCGGCGGGGCCCTGGGCGGGTAGGGCGGGAGGCAGGCCAGGAGGGGACCCCTTGGGAAACTTGTCTGTAACTGGCGTCTACTTGTCACCCTAGGAGCCCTGGTGGCGCAACGGTTAAGCGCTCGGCTGCTAACCGGTAAGGTTGGTGGTTCACACCCACTGGCGGCTCCTAGGCAGAAAGATCTGGTGATCTGCTCCTGCAAAGATTACAGCCTAGGAAACTCTATGGGGCAGTTCTACTCTGTCATATAAGGTCGCTATGAGTCGGAATGGACTCGATGGCACCTAACAACAATCACAACTTGTCGCCCAACCTTCGGAGCTTGGCTACTCGGGTTGGAATCCTGCTTCCACCATTTGATAGCTGCCTGATCTTGGGCAGGTGGCTCAGCCTCTCCGTGCCTACGGTTGCTCCTCTGTAAAAGGAAGATGGGGAGGGATAATAGTACCCACCGAGTAGGATTGCAATGTGAATTAAATGAGCTGAGAGCTGTAAAGCGCCTAGGGCTGAGCCTGACGAGTCCTAAGCAGGATACAAGTGTTTGTTAAATAAATTGCCTGCTGTGCTGCAGTGTGCCACTTAGAATGTGTAGGGGGTGTGGACATGGGACAAGACATTTTCGCCCCTGCCTAAAGAGACGGCACAAGCCCCTGGGTGGTGCAAACAGTTAAGCACTCTACTACTAGCTGAAGGTTGGTGGTTCAAGTCCAACCCGAGGGGCCTTGGAAGAAAGGCCTGGCAATCTATTTCTGAAAAATTAGTCATTGAAAACCCTATGGACCTGGACAATGTTGGAAAAAAACTCACAAAAAAAGAACAGACTTACTGGCCTGACAGAGGCTGGAGAAACCCTGAGAGTATGGCCCCCGGACACCCTTTTAGCTCAGTGGTGAAGTCACTTCCGAGGTTCACCGTTCAGCCAGGGGGTGGACAGCCCCATAAAACCAAATGGGACTAATGAGGCACAGCAGTCCAGGGACAAGGACTAGAAGGCAGGAGGGGACAGGAAAGCTGCTGATAGGGAACCCAAGGCTGAGTAAGGACAGTGTTGATGTGTAGTGAGGTTGTTAACCATTGTCATAGGGCAATATGTGTATTAACTGTTTAATGAGAAACTATTTGTTCTGTAAACCTTCCTGTAAGGTACAATAAAAAAAAATTCAATGGGTAAATAAAACCCCAAAAAAGAAAACATTACGGAGCACAATTCTACTCTGACACACACGGGGCCACCAGGAGTCTGAATCAACTCCAGGACAACTGGTTTGAAAGAGAAGGCACACTCTACTGGGGAGACAGTTAAGAGCTTAAATGTAGTTCCGAGGACACTGGGCAGACATTGGAGAGTTTTCAGCAGTGTAGAAACCAGTGAGAAGCTCTAGTTCATCACCAGGATTATTAACCCGGGTACAGGCAGGGCAAGCGTCTGGTTTCTGGTCTCTAAACACAAGGCTCGTCGGTTGGTTTTGAGAAATGAAAGACAGTGGTGCCTCTAAAGCAGGAGTCAACAAACTTTGTAATGTAAATCATTTCAACTTTGCTGGCCCATATGGTCTCCGTCGAGACTGCTCTGGTCCGCCTCGGCCTTTGTAGCAATAGACAACACGTAAATAAATGGGCGGGACGGGGTTGCAATAAAACTTTTATTATGGATACTAAAATTTCCATCTCATATAATTTTTCCTTGTCTTTAAGAATTATTCGTCTTTTGATGTCTTCCTCCCCACCCCCACCCCATTTAAAAATGGAGAAGCCATTCTTAGCTCACAGGCTGTACAAAAATTGGTAGTGGGCCAGATTCGGCTCTGCAGGTAGTCGTTTGCAGACCCCTGCTCCAAAAGGACAGGCTAGTAGAAGGAGCCTCGGTGGCGCAATAGTTAAGTGCTTGGCTGCTAACCAAAAGGTCAGCAGGTCGATCCCACCAGCCGCTCCATGGAAGAAAGATGTGGCAGTCTGCTTCCATGAAGATCACAGCCTTGGAAACCCTATGGGACAGTTCTGCTCTGTCCTATAGGGTCGCTGTGAGTGGGAATTGACTCGACGGCAGTGGGTTTAGTAGAGGGCCAAAGACCCTTCCCTGGGTTCCTCGTGTCGTTAGTGCTCAGATCCAGCCTCCCCACCTTACTTAGGTGGCTCAAGGCTAAATGAGCTAATGTACATGAACATTATTAAGTGCCATGAAATAATAGTGTTGCACGTGTTGGGGAAAAGTTACTAAAAACAAAATCTACGCCCAAATCAGAAAACCTCTCCACAAGAATAGAAGAGAAAGAAAAGTCTTAGTCTGAAATAAGCATTAAACCAGAATGTGATACATCGCAGCCAGTCCTCCGCTAAAGAGATTGGAGAGTCAGAAAGGAATCTGAGCCTTTATAATGCCAAATGGATACAGACCATTACCTTCTCGCTTCCAAGACAAAACTGCTAATTTTCTAATATTTTCACAGCAGGATACCTGAAGTTATGCTAATCTCTGCAGGAAACTGGGAGGTATGGGTGATGTCCCTTGATGATTACCTTTCAAAAGAGATGGCTTCCCTTTAAGAAACGGCCTTGATTTACATACTTTTCAAAGAGACAGAGAAAGAATTTACAAACTGTCTAAAGTGAATTCTGAAAGAACAGGGGAGGAGGGGAGCTTCTTCCCCTGTTTTCAACTAGGAGAATGAAAACCTCTTATTTTCAATGTGCATTTCTTTAGGAAACCCTGTTTTTTTTGTTTTTTTTAAATCTATTTATTCATCTCTCCATCCACCAATCCACCTTATTGTTATTACTATTATTATTGTTATGTTTTTGGTGCATTCAAAGTAATTTGCAGACATTAGTGCACTTCATTCATAAACACTTCAGCGTACGTAACATTAATTAGAGGTTAATTCAAATTAGTGGCTGTATTTTAACTTCAATACTGTGATCTCGCAAGTAGCCTTCACTTGGTCAGAAGACACAACTTTACAAAAGCTGAAAATTGAGAAAGGTTATCAGGGTAATGGAGGCAAGTATCTGGGGACTCATTCACCTAAATTGCTTCCCTTCCTGGTTCCTGGATGAATCGGCCTTTCAGGGCCGAGAACGTTTTGCTTGTGATAAATTCTAGGAAAAGTTCTGCAGCTCTTTTCTAGGAAAAGTTCTGCAGCTCAGAAAAGAGGGTCATGGCTGTTCTTTCCTGGGACGTTGCCAAAACCCCATGGGAAAGAAGAAAAGGAACACATTTATGAGGTTTGGGCAACGGTTGATCACATGTCACTTCTAGGTCAGAACTCTGGTGGGTGGAACAGACCAGGTCTGTGAAGACTGCTCTCATAGGGGTGGAAATGGGAGTCACATGGACCCATCCCTTCTAGATGTCTTTGGATGTCCTCACCCATCCAGTACATTAATCGCCTTCACAAACCAGTGTTTACAAAATAATCAGTCCCTGACTCGGAGCCAGTTCCTTTCTTGGGTTGAATAAGTCTGAATGCCTAATATAAAATATCCCAGAGATTCTTGTCATTTAATGAATAGCAGCTGCAGTACCCCGGGAGACAAATTACTAAAACCTGACCTATCTGCAAGAAAGAATTTTTGAGTTGACTGCTTGAAGAAGAAGAAAAAAAATGCAAATGATGAAATGTATAATGTGATGTTCATGTATTTCTATAAACTATATACTTGAAAAGAAACTCAGTAAGCCATACCGAAGAGAACAAAATTTTTGAAGAAAAAAAGAGTCAAATAAAAAATGCTGATAATTTGAGTGCTTTTAAAGATTACAGTGGTGTTATTTGGAATCATTTAGCCAAAACTTTGTTCATTGTCATATAAGCATGGAGTTTTCTTTATGCTTCCCAGCATTCCAAAGGTGACCGATGGTCTATCTACAGAGCATCTGTATCATGGTCTATCATATATCCAGGAGTCCTTGGATGGTGCAAAGGGTTAAGCAGTCGACTGCTAACCAAAAGGTTGGAGCTTTGAGTCCATCCAGAGACGCCTCGGAAGAAAGGCCTGCCCATCTGCTTCTGAAATGTCACAGCCTAGAAAACCCTATGGAGCAGTTCTACTCTGAACACATGGGGTCGTCATGAGTGGGAATGGACTTAACGGCAAAAGGTTTGGTTTTTGTTTTTTTTTTTTATCATATATGTAGCTGCCTGCTCAACGTCTCTATCCCAATGTCAAATGACAGTGTGAAAACTGCTCAAAGGTCGGTGTACAGGGTCACATTTCTCATTTCAAAAGTGGACCCAGTTACAGCAAAACAGAGTAGAACTGTGCTCCATAGGGTTTTCTTGGCTGTAATTTTTATGGAAGCAGCTCTCCAGGCCTTTCTTTCACAGTGCCACTAGGTGGGTTCAAACTGACAACCTTCACAGCAGTCCAGGGACAAGGACGAGAAGGCAGAAGGGGACAGGAAAGCTGGTGATAGGGAACCCAAAGTTGAGTAAGGACAGTGTTGGCATGTAGTGGGGTTGTTAACCATTGTCATAGGGCAATATGTGTACTGCTTAATGAGAAACTATTTTGTTCTGTAAACCTTCATCTAAAGTGAGAATAGCAGCACAACTGGAAGAACGTAATTGACGTAACTAAATTGTCCATGTAGAATTTTTTGAAATGGTGTATCTTTGACTGTATATTTTCGCCAAAAAAAAAAAAAAAGATCCTCCAAGGCCAAGAAGGGTGCGTGTTGACATGTAGTGGGGTTGTTAACCAATGTCATAAAACAGTATGTGTACTGACTGTTTAATGAGAAACTATTTGTTCTGTAAACCCTCACCGAAAGTACAATAAAAAAAAGTTAATTAAAAAAAAAACTGCCAACCTTTGGGTTAATAGTTGAGTGGAAAGCACTTGCGCCACCCAGGGACCTCAGCAACATGTTACCTGTCCCCTATGCCATTTGTAAAAAAGTCTGCCCCTCCCAGCCTTGTTTCCTCCCATTTTAAGTCTGAGCTTTTGGGGCTTGCTCTTTTTTACCCCCCAAAGGGGCCTGCAAGTGGAATTCCCTGAGCGTGCGGGCCCCCGGAATTAGTTTCTGCCTGTGCCAGGTCCTCAGAGAAAAAAGGACAGGAGCTCCCCTGTTACGGCGGCAGAGGCTGAGGCTTTGAGCCCGAGAGGAGGTGCCAGTAAGGTGTTAGCCTGAAAACATCCCCAAGAATATCAATTTGACTCCCATTTTGTAGTGGGAGATAAGGATTTGGGGGTCTAGATGGAGTTGGCAAACTCCAGTTGAGAGACTGGCAAAGTGGACAGACAAGCCCCCCTCTTCCGTTTTCTCTTATCCACCTTCTCCTTGCAAATGCTACCTGTAACTGAGGAGCTTTTCAGGCCGCCTGACCATAGGAGAAGGTGGATGGTGGCAGTCATTTTGGGAACGACTGGGTGTATTTAGAAGATATTAGGGGTCATAAACCCATAAAAAACCAAACTCGTTGCCATCGAGCCAATTCCAACTCCTGGCGACACCATGTGCAACAGAGTAGAACTGTTCGTTGGGTTTGCTTGGCTGTAATCTTTAAGGAAGGAGTCCCTGGGTGGTGCAATGGTTAAGTGCTCAACTACTCGCTCACAGTTTGGTGGTTCGAACCCACCCAGAGGTCCCTCAAAAGACAGGCTTGTTAATCTGCTTCTGAGAGGTCCCCGCCTTGAAAACCCTATGGAGCGGTTCTACTCGGCACACATGGGGTCGCCAGGAGTCGAATCGACTCGACAGTAACTAACAACAGCAGCAACATGAACTTTATTGAAGCAGATTGTCAGGCGTTTCTTCCTTGGCACAACTGGGCGTGTTCAGACCACCAACCTTTCCGTTAGTAGTTGAGCGCAAACCACCTGCGCCACCCAGGGACCTTTGTTCGGATTCCAAAGGGGGCAGAGTGAGGGGGAGAGCTTGGTTTTCAGCTCAGGCAGCTGTCAGAATGGTGAACTTCATCCTCAGGAATGCAGAAACATTTACTGAGGATGGCAAAGTGTTTGACAGAGAGTTCGTGCTTCTATTTTACTTGGAGACAGTTACAGAAGTAATAATAATGATATATGTAAATATAAATAAAACCAAAAAAAACCAAACTCATTGCCGTCGAGTCAATTCCGACTCATAGCAACCCTATAGGACAGAGTAGAACTGTCCCTTAGAGTTTCCAAGGAGCGTCTGGTGAATTCGAACTGCCAACCTTTTGGTAAGTAGCCGTAGCTCTTAACCACTACGCCACCAGGGTTTCCGAATAAATGGATAGATGTATGATGAAGCAAATATAGCAAATTGTTCATTGTAGGATGTAGGTAGGAGTGTGGCTGCTCACTGTACGATTCTTTTAACTTCTCTGTATTTTGAAATTGTTCACGATAAAATCTTAGGAAAAAATAATTTGAATCAAACTGGGAATCAGGGCTGGAAGGGTTCCATAAAGTTGTCCCTTTTTGCCTCTTTCCTTGATTCTAACTCTGATCCCTTGTACACAGTACAGTTCAGTGAATGGCTGTTGAAAGTAACTCCAAGCTACTAGGTCACTCCTAGTGCTGGCAGGATTCTTCTAGATCAGGGGCCGGCAATTTTTTTCTGTGAAGGCCAGAGAGTATATCTTTTAGGCCTTGTGAGCCATTCAGTCTCTGTCTATAACTGCTCAACTCTGCCTTTGTAGCTCAAAAGTAATCAAAGACAATGTAAATGAATGGATACGGCTGTGTCCCAATAAAACTTTATTTACAAAAACAGGCAGTTGGCATAATTTGCCAACTCCATCTAGACCCCAAATCCTTATCTCCCACTAAAAAATGGGAGTTGAGTTGATAAAATACCAACAGTCTGTGTAAAGATTTCATACGTGTCAGGAATGGTCATCGTAACAAAACAAAAACAAACCTTTCCTCGTCCACCTCCACCTCCCACTCAACAATCCCCTTTCATAGAGAACAATCCATTCGTTCCACTGTTGAACCTGAAGTTTGATGTCCAGGGATCCTTAGGAGAGGTGGTAGGCTCATCTTTAGTTCCAGTAAGTATGAACAAGTCACATCAGATCCCCGCCTCCAAGCAGAAGAGGTGACAGGGTGACCCACCAATGAAGAGACGCCCGTGGAGAGAGCTCAGGCTGCAGAGAAGCTGTTGGCGCCCCGTGGGCTTACTCTCTAGGGATGGACAGTTAAGAACAATAATCAATAACGAAATTACGTGTCAGGATATAAGGTAATAAGTAAGGTAATAAGTTCTGTGGAAAAAAAGCACAAGTAGAGCAGAGGAAGGGAGACTGGGAGCTCTGGTTGGGGTGAAGGTATAGTGTTTAACACAGTGGTTAGGGGAGGGCTCATTAAGAAGCTACCCTTTGAGCTGAGCCTGCAGGTGAAGAAATGAGCCAGGCAGCTATCTGGAAGAGTCAGCAGTGGAAACCTCCAATACAAAGGTCTTGGGGCAGAGTATGCGCAGAATATCGTAGGAGTAGCCAGGAAGCCGGTTTGGGGAGTGGTAAGTAGTAGAAAAATCGTGAGCTGATGTTAAAGACGGTAATAGGGGACCAGAAGAGGGGGGAGTCATTGGAGAGTTCAGAGGAGAGGAGTGACAAGATTTGACTTAAAGTTTAAAAGAATCACTCTGGCTACTTATTGGAAACTAGACGGCAGGGGGCAAGAGTAGGATCAGGGAGAGTGGCCGGGAGACGAGTGGAATATTCCAGGTGAGGGATAAGGGCCCCTGGGACCATCAAGGTAGCAGTAGAGGTGGTGAGGAGTGGCCAAACTTGGGATCTATTTTGATGGTAGAGTCAACCATATTTTCTGAACAATTGGGTATTGGATGTGAGGGAAGGGTAAAAATCAAGGGTGATTCCACATTCTTTGACTTGAGCAACTGGAAGGATGAAGTTACCATTAGCTGAGAATGGGAAGATTAGTAAGAGCTAGTTCGAGGGGTTAATCAGGAGGTCAGCCTTGAACATGCTAAGTTTCACATGTCTATTAGATAAACCAAATAAATATGGACAAGTTGACCATTGGATTCAAGTCTGGAATTCTGGAGAGAGGTCCTGGCTGAAATTTGGAATCTTAAGCCAAACATGGTATTTTTTGCAGCATCAACTCTCACTTCTGTGAGGAGGGGACTGAGAACTGCAGCGGTAACCGAGGGCCCCGGAAGGCACCCGGCTTGTTTTCTCATTACGGGCAGATTAACTCAGGGCCTAGCAAGTACACAGCACATACAAACTTTTTAAAAACTCTATAGACTACACACACGGGTATGATTATGTCAAAAAAAAGTATCTTATCAAGGGAGGTCCAACATCCCCAGACTTTTTAAAAGTGAGAGAAAAATACAGGTCAGTCACAAAGATTGTCTCTCTGTCTCTCTCTCTCACACACACACACACACACACACACACACAAAATGGATCCTCCCCTGTTCTTTCTTACTCTAAAAATCTAAGCACTACTTCTCCCAAGTGAGCAAGCTGGTTCACGTCATGAAGTCCCGTTATCCCACGCTGTGTCTCTACAGAAGCTTGTTGCCTGTTAACGGCTTGCGTGAACAGGCTTCAGAGAAATTTCCTAAGGGTCTCACTGGGTGGAAGTGACAAAGCTGACTATAATTTGAGCAAATTAAATCATGTCATCAAAAAAGGAGGTTGCCACAACAAATTTAGGGGTTAACTAATGACATGGAAAACACAGAGCCAAAGAAGGGTTCAGGAGATGTAGCGGAGGAAGTGAATGAATAGAATAAATAAATAAATTGGTGCCGTTTTGACTGAGAGGAAACCACTCCTCCCAGTCGCCCTTGAGTGTGTTAAGCCCAGAGAAAGGACTGAAATCCCAAAAGAGTGTGCCCAGGTGTTTCCAGACTTATACCACCTCCTCCCCTACCCCCCTAAATTTACTTTTTCTTCTAGAATTGTTTTTTGCCATGCAACCCTATATAAGCAGTAGAGTAAATACAAATTTTCTTGTGGAAAAGGAAGTTAGAACATAAAATTAACTTCTTTGGCCAGGTTACTGGGCCACTGTTACTCTACTTCACCTCAATTTCTTTCTTTCTTTTTTTTTTTTTTAGTGAAGATATACACAGCAAAGCATACATCAATTCAACAATTTCTGCATGTACATTTCAGTGACATTGGTTGCATTCTTCAAGCTGTGCCACCTTTTTCAATATCCTTTTCCAAGCTGCTTTACCATCATCAACACAAACTCACTGCCCCCTAAGCTTCTCATCTAACCTTTCTCATCTTCAATTTCTTGAATGGCTGCCTCCTTTCTTCCTGGTGGATGAATGGCGAGCTATGTGCAATCCATCATTGACTTTTATTTGCTATGAAGGTGCAATCTCCGCTCTTCTAAATTCTTCTGAAGGACTCCTTGCCCTTCCCCAAATTTCAGTTTTCAGGCAGAAAGATTAACAATCTCTGCAAGTTATCATTCACACACTTTACCTTTACTTGTCTGTCTTCCCCCACTAGACAAGTCCCTAGAGGGAGCAGGCTGTCTTTGTTCTGTTGACTTTTCCCTCTGGTCCCTAACAGAATGCTCAGGACATGGTAGATGCTCAGTAAGAGTTGACTGGCTGAATGAATACAGAGAAAGGATGCTAATCTTATGCCCACTGAAAAGACAGGACCTCTTTGGAAGTCAGAGCTTCGCTCTCTTCTGCCAATCCAAGACTTTACCACACCATCAGTCAACCAGCTGTCGTTGAATAGCCTCATGGAGCCCCACGTGTGCAGAGTATAACTGCTCCATAGGGTTTTCAAGGCTGTGACCTTTCAGAAGCAGATTGCCAGGGCCTTCTTCTGAGGTGCCTTTGAGTGGATTTGAACCGCCAACCTTTCAGTTAGTGCCACTCAGGGACTCCTACCACACTATATTGTTAGGTGCCATCGAGTCGATTTCAACTCATACCAAGTCCCTGGGTAGCACAAACGGTTAAGCATTGGACTACTAACTGAAAGGTTGGCGGTTCAAATCCACTCAAAGGCACCTCAGAAGAAAGGCCTGGCAATCTGCTTCTGAAGGTCACAGCCTTGAAATCTCTATGGAGTGCAGTTTTACTTGGCACACTTGGGGTTGCCGGGAGTTCCAATCGACACGATGGCAGCTAACTAACAACGACAAGCACGCTATGGGTGTTTACAAAGAAGTTAAAGTATCCAACCGTTTATACATTAGCACTGTGTGCCAATGTATGCCAAAAGGATGGTTCATGTTCTCGGCTTTCCCTAGCTGAGCCTAAACTCTGTCACTAGATTCGGTGTATATGACCAGCTTATGTGTACCAGAGACAGTGATGGACTGAGTAAACCCAAAAGTTGTGATGTTGTCAGAAGGAAGTCAAGTGACAATCACATTTTTTCATTGCAATCTTGGAGCATCCTACATTGGCAAAACCGATTTCTTTTCCAATTCTGGATGTCTTAATCATTTCAGCTGGGGAATGTGCTCCTTTATGGTCTTATTAACGCTTCTTCTCTCACGTACATTCTCAGGCCTCTCTTTGTCCAAGTGTTGAAGTGAAGTTTTTATTGCTTATTCTCTGTGCACTTTGGCGTTACCCAATGGTTTCCTGAAAGAAGTCAGAGTCAGAAGTGGGGCTGTGCAGAGATATTTTCTTGTCCTTTCCAGCAGAAACCTCTAGAAACAAAGGCAGGGTTATCACATGGACCCAAGGGCTGCCTGGGAAAAGCAGGAGCTGCAGATATCAAAGTTGGAACCTTTCTGAAATATGCTTTTGTCTCCGTTTTGACTACGTTCAATCAGATCAACAAGTGTTGGCTAAGTGTTGAGCGCGGTTTCCTGTGGGATTGTGTAAGGCTCTGCAGGACAATAAACGTTTGGGGGGCACTGAGTAATGTAGCCATTTCTGACCCAGCAGCCGGGAACATGTGAGACAATTTGCTGCTGCTGGAAGGAGGACAACTGGGGCTGGGTTCCTGCAACGAGCAGATTAACTTTGGCGCTGTGGACGGGGGCGACAGAACAGGCGGAAATGGTGCGTATCAGCGACAGGTGGCTCTGCAGGAAAGTAGGTTTGGATCCAGGTGTTATGGGGTCTGGAGTTTTCAAAATTTGGGGAGCCCACTTGCAAAACAATAATCCAAAATTATGAATTCAAAATTGCTAGCGCTTTGGAAGGGATTGTGTAATTTGAGGCCCAGATGCTTATACTGCTATCATTTCGCTGTAAATCTACCCCTGGCTCAAGATTTCATTCAGGGAAGAGATCAGGTTGTCTGTGTGCTTCTTCTTTTGATTTTCGCCCACTATAGCGTTGCTATGAGTCGGAATCGACTCGATGGCAACGGGTTTGGTTGGTTTTTTATTCTTTAGGCATTGTTTTTCTCTGGCTTTTCACGTTGACTTCATACCTGCTTCCAAAAAGACAAAGAAATGTTATCCATCCCTTCTTTTCTTTCCGTGTAATGTATGATGTTATTTTAGCACCAGATATTTGTTCTTAGGTCCCTGAACCCCTTGCTGTCGAGCTGAATCCCACTCATGGCAATCCCATGTGTTACAGAGCAGAACTACTCCATATGGTTTTCGTGGCTGTAATCTTTACAGAAGTAGATCTCCAGGCCTTTCTTCTGTGGCACTGCTGGGGGGGTTCGAACTGCCAACCATTCTGCTACTAGCACCCAGGTCCCTGAAGCAGCCTCCGTAAATCAAGGGCCCAGGGGATATTTTAGATGGAGATGGAAAGAAGGGAGGAGGGTTAACCACACCCCTGCAGTCACGTCCATATAATTTTGAAAGTTCTTGTGCACCATGGTTTGATTTCAAAAGTAGTACTGTTATAATGTGGTCTCGGTCAGTGTTTCTCAAACTCCAGTGTGCGCCTGGGGTCTCAGTGAAATGCAGATGCTGTTTCAGTGGGTCCGGGATGGGGCCTGAGATTCTGCCCGGGTGATACTGATGCTGCCAGTCCCTGGACCCCACTCCGATAACATTCAAGTATTTATTCATAAACCTGGTGGCACAAATACGTAGTCAGCGAGAGGCTGGTTCAATCTGATTTTAAGGGAAGTAGTCCCCACACGGAGAGCCTGTAACCAGATCTACTGAGCAAGTGAGTCTTGACTTGGGGCTACCTGAGGAGCCCTTGCTGTCCCCACGACCCCCAGGAGCTGGGGGAAGGGAATGGGGACTGAAATGTTATCACTGAGGATCATTTCATTGTCTCCTGTTCTTTAACTTTGCCTACGGAATGATGAGGGGAAGGGGTATATGCTTCTAGAATATCTACTAGGCTGCTAGATGCTGTACCTTCATTTTCTCTGGACTCCTCATGAGCCCTTGAGGTGGTCACTGTTTCACTCCCTTTACAGATGGGGAAGCTGAGGTTAAGCCGTCTTAAGTAATCTACCAAGTTGCGTTAAGACAGAGCAGGGATTTGAACCCACCAAACCTAAGTGCTTTTGTTCCCACCATCGCCTAGGCAGGATTCAACTCATTCAGCCGAAGGTAAATTTATCACTTTTTGCTTTCTTCCTAAGGAAGATGCCCAGAGAGCATGCCCTGGGCGGGGGGGGGGGGGGGGCAGAAGGAAAAGAAGAAAGGGCTTATAAAAGCTTCATGAGGCGCTGAAGATGAATTTCATGCCCAGAGCATGTTTCAGCTCCAACAGGAAGAGCAGTGGAATGCTTGCCTTCTTAGTGAAATGATAGCCTTCCCAAAGTGTCTGGTTTTCATAACTTCATTTTGGTGCAATTAAGATGGGTTGTTCCAAAATGCTGAGAATTTGAGTGTCAATGTTAAAAGGATTTCTGTCAAAATCAATGGTAAGTGTCTCCCACGTAACAGCATAACCACATAAAATAGGGACTTGTCACATTCTGTGGAGCTCAGATTTGTCTTTGGCCAACATCTTAAGAAGAGTTTTTGAACCACTTTACCTGGTTCTGAATTAAGCCTTTTGTTCCTGTTTAAACTTATCATCATATTTTGTTCAGTTATTTAGCAGGAAGGTAAGTAGGCCTGTTGTCGTTGTTACAGGAATAGTGCAATGAACATCCATATACCCTTTACCTGTCGTAGTTCTTGTGGGCTGTCGAGTCGATTCTGATTTATAGCCACCCTGTGTGACAGAGTAAAATTGCCCCATAGAGTTTTCTAGGCTGTAATCTTTATGGGAGTAGATTGCCAGGTCTTTCTCCCAAGGAGTCAACCATGAACCGCCAATCTTTCCGTTAACAACCAAGCACTTAACCATTGCGCCACCAGGGCTCCTTGCTCTGGGCCAATATTTGAAAGTCAAGTTTGCGACAGGGTGCTCCATCTTCCCTCCCAGAACCTCTGTCCCCAGTTAGAGAATCTTCCTTCTCCTTACTGCCCTCCCGCTCCACTGCCGTCCCACTGCAGGTATTATTTTACTATCTGGACGCCTAGCAAAATCTTTACCTAATAATGTGTAAAGCAAGAAAAGACAACTAAACCAAGACAAAAGGGAAAGGAATCGCTACTCTCATCTCTCAGTTCTAAAGGATAAAGCGTAAGGGCACCATCCTTGACACAGCTGGGAATATGCAGTTTGGTCGAGGGACTAGTCCAGTGGCCCCATTTAACTATACATACTGCCTTTCTTCCTTTCCTGCCTTCTGCTCCCCTTCTGCCCTCTGGAGAATTCATTCCAACTTCTGAGTTTGTGTGTTCTTGCCTCTTTTCAAAATACAGGCTGGAGCTTTGCTTTTTAACACTGCCTTGGGGAATTCCTGCTGAAGGATTGTTTATAGGTCACATCTTTCTGATATTTCCAATAAAAGGTCCCTTCAATGAGCCCTGGTGGTGAAGTGGTTAAAGTGCTGAGCTGCTAACCCAAAGGTTAACAGTTCAAACCTACCAGCCACTCTGGGGGAGAAAGATGTGGCAGTCTGCTTCTGTAAAGATTACAGCCTTGGAAACCCTATGGGGCAGCTCTACTCTGTCCTATGGGGTCGCTGAGTCGGAATCAATTCGACAACAATGGGTTTTTGTTTGCTTGTTTCAGTGAGGTCTGGTAAGACCCAAATTGATACCTAATTCTGCACACAGCGTGCCTTAGCTGGGGTGTGGTATGTTCAGCTGAACACATGGATTTTGTCCATCTGTTTACTGCTGTGGAAGTGTGGACTGCTCACCAGGTGGGACGTCAGAAATTTGACGTTCTGGGCTGTGTCTCTTACGCCCAAGTTTTGTGGTCCTGGCTAACTCACTTAGGCTGGCGGGGCTCAGCGTCACCTCTGTAAAATGGCTGTGAGGTCTCCTACCAGCTTTGACACTCCCATGGCTGCCTTCTGTACCTGGCTTAGAGCCATCTCTGGTTTAGGAGGGTCACACTGCTGGCATGTTCTTCTCTAATGCTAGCATCATGGTCAAGAATATGGGCCGTGGAGTTAAACTGCCCGGGTTCAAATCCCAGCTCCACCACACTAGCGGTGTGACCTGGGCAATTTACTTATCCCTCTAGTCTCTAATGCAGCTGCAAGCAGGGAATGATGGGACAACCACAGGCTGGGGCGGATGTGACCAGTAAATGAATTGGCGTTTGTAAGGCTCTTTAACCAGCACCTGGCACACGGAGCACCCTCCTTGAATGTTGTTACTGTTTGCTGCCATCTGGTCGGCCCCCCAACTCGTGGCGACCCCATGCAGGACAGAACGAAACGCTGCCCAGTCTTGCACCATCCTCATGATCAGTTGCCCATCGGCCCTTCGTGATCCATAGGGTTTTCATTGACTGATTTGCAGAAGTAGATCGTCCATCTTAGTCTGGAAGCTCCGCTGAAACCTGTTCCGTGTCCTAGCAACACACAAGTCTCCACTGACAGGTGGTGGCTGTGCTTGAGGTGCATTGGCCGGGAATCGAACCTGGGTCTCCAGCATGGAAGGGGAGAATTCTACCGCTGAACCACCACTGCCCCTCCCCTCTTCAATGTTCACTAGGATTATTATTACTGAAATCACTGATATCTTTCAAGGTCCAATTTCAAAGCCCTCCCTTCCATGATATCTTTCTTGATTATCTCAAGAAAAAAACAACTTCTCCTTCATTTGGCCTTTCATAGCCTAGTGAATTGGCTCGACTTTAGCGTGTGAATTGTTGCCTTCCACCTTATTCTTTGTTCTTCATGATTCAGTGCCCGTAGCGTGGCGTACGTTTCTCATGGAAGTCCTGTAGAGTGAGGTGTACATCTCAGAAAACTGGAGATTAGAGCCGTGAAGGGGCTTGCTCAGGGTGACCCAGCTCACAAGTGATAGGACTGTAATCTACTTCAAGCCTGCCAAGTCCACCACCTCAAAGTAACCTTGCCTTTTACTTCATGACGAACCTGTCTCTCAACCCTATGAGCTGTTACTCAGGGCATGGAGAGCTGACCTTCGTTTCTGCAACCAGTCACACTGTCGGCTTCAAGTCAAGTGTACCGAGTAGAACTGCAGACTTGAACTCCTTACTCTGTTGATACTGTTTCCTTATAAATCCTAAGTAACCATAGTGATTCCAAGTTCTGTCAATTCAACATGCACCTTTTATGCATGTGGTAGGTTACATAATGGTTGCTGACGCCCTTACAGAGAATACCATATTGATTCCTGCCAGCTTTTTGCCTCTCCTACGCTGTGTTCTCTTGCTAGTTTCAGGTACGTATGGAAATAGGCAGCGGTGGCTATTTGGTAAGCAAATTGATGTGTCTATTCTATGTGGGTGGTAAAAGGAGAGTCCAGCCAAATCCTACCCATTCCTCTATGGAAATAGATTTCTGGTTAATATTGGTTTAGAATCTCATTATATTTTGAAGGATATTTGACTTTCCCTATTGAATTTCCCTTACATAAGAATAAGCAGACAGAGTTTGACAGGCATTTATAGAGTCAACAGTGAGTACCTGGGCCCTGTTTATTGATTCTCCTAATGCAAGGGAAGAGACATTATCACCTTTCTAAAAATTAGCCATCACTGCTCTTCACTTCTTTTTTTTTTTTTAAATTGTGCTTTAGGTGAAGGTTTACAGAGCAAACTAGTTTCCCATTCAATAGTTTATACACAAATTGTTCCATGACATTGATTGAAATCCCCGCAATGTGTTAGCAGTCTCCCAATTACCACCCTGAGTTCCCCATTTCCATTCGTCCAGTTTTCCTGCCCCATCCTGCCTTCTCATCCTTGCTTTTGGGCAGATGTTATCCTTTTGGTGATGATCATTTCTGATACCCAGAGACAGCACAGGAGTGCCTTCAGTTTACAATCTAGGGTATTTAGAGGAAAAGAGAGAAGTATAAGGAAGGGACAGATGCTACAAAATGTATAAGCCCTTCTGCTTACATTTATTGGAGAATGTACTCCAGGCCTCGGTATGTTCCTTTCTAGTCAACTTCCATGAGTTCCATTTGTCAATGGTTTCTGTGACTCACCACATTAAGTTTTTATAGAAAATTCCCCAAAGACCCATCTTAAATGTGATGCGTGTGAAAGTCCTATAAACAGACAAGCAATTCTGTCATCATGCAGTACTGGAAAAGGCCTCATTCCATCTGGGACACTGGGATTTGCATTTTTTAAATAGCGTTCTTAATGTCACAAATTGATTTAGTATCTGAAAAAGAAATGTTTGAAAAGTAAACTTTCGATTCAGCTAACCAGATTTATTTGATTAGCACTCTGCTTTGAGGAGTAATGTTTTAGCTGTGGATATCAAAGGAATTTGACAGGAGCTTCCATAGTATTCTCTTTTTTTGCTTTATTAGTTCCTTTTTTTTAATGTAGAAATGTACAAAGCAAAGTGTGCTATAACTATGTTCAGTGTGGTATGGTTCCCGCACAGTTGACTTTCACTCACAAAAACTAGACTCTTCAGAGTTTCAACAAGTCTTCCAGCAAATTCTTTCTTGACCTTAGACTTCGGGTGTAGAAAATACGGTTATCCGAGCAGGCATCAGCGTAGAGTCTGTAATGGAATGAGAGGCGAAAGGTAGGCGCGCTGCCTGCCTTCCCAGGTCCTGCCAGCTCTGCTACACCCTGTCTTTGGGGCCTGGGCAAAGAATACAAGGTCATGGCAAATAGCCCCCATTGTGCTCAAATGTTCCGGATTTCCACGTTTGCAAGAGAATTATTCTTTTATTTTCAGATAAAACAATAACCAATGCAAAAGTGACCAAGACTTTGTTATATTTAATGGATAAGATTCCTGCTACTTTTGCTTATAAATCAAACTTTGTCTTCGGAGAACATTCTAGAGATTAATAAATAGTCTCCTGATCTATGTAAATAAATAATAACAGTTGATTTTCTGCCTAGAGTGTTAGTGTGGTCCAGGTCAGGAGGAAAGCTGGCTGGGCCTGACTGTGGCTAATTGAAGGTCAGGCTATATTTCTTGGTCTCCCTTTCTCCTGGCTCCCTGGTCATAGTGGGCCTGTGATATTCCTGGGCCAGTGAGAAGTGCCCACTTGTGATTGGATGGGTTCACTTGGCATCCGCCTTCATCCGGACAGAGCCATGCCTGTGTGGGTGCTTCCTGATCAAGAGTGATAAACAGCATGCAAATATCTTCTTTTTAATACGTGACCCTGGCATAGCCAGAGGCCACACGAGTGATGGTGCCTTGGAACAGTAATTTTGGCTTAGAGCTTGAGAGTTCAAGTTAAGGACTCTCCTTGAACGTAGGTTTTGGCTCTAGCGAGTATAAGGTGAGTAACGTTAATTACCTTCAGATTACCAATAAGCCAAGGAAGATTGCAATCATTGGACATCTGACTGCAAATAACTATGGGATTTCACAAAGCAAAGAAGAACGTCAGAAGTTTATTGCTGTGGCCTACAGCTTAACTTTGCTGCTTTTCATGATCAGAGCTGATACCTGGCTGATTGTTGAAACAACAGTCTTAGTAAGAACAGAAAAATAATGCCGTCATTTTGCAGAAATACCTTAAGTTTCTGTGTTTTGCATGATTGGGGGGTGAGAGAGTGGGAGGAAAGCAAGGGTGTTTTTAGTTTATAAATGTACCAGTGTTTTCAGCTCTTTTAAATCTCTTTTGATAGCATTTTCTCCTGCTCTCTCGTGATTGTCCCTCGTTTGATTCTGTCTTGGGTGTTTGTTTTGATTTTGAATTCTTTATCAGGAATACTGAAAGCGTATCTATGTCCTTTAGGTTAAAGACCTCTTTGTAATCAGGGGCTGTGGTTATCATCTACAATAACACCAGAGTTTCACAGCGGTTCAGATAGTTTGGTCAAACCACTGGCCACATTAATGGAGAGACATTTCAGTTGATCAATGACTTGAAACATGGTGAGCTGTCTGGAGTTCAAGTTTTAAAAAGTTTGATAACATCCAAGTAAATTTAACAAACGTCTGTAGGATGCTTAAGGCTTCAATGGCATTTTGATAAGGTGATCTAGAGGTTGGCGTAAAGATGGTGACTCCAGAGTGGAAAATGGGTACAATGACTAAAATGCTTTTAAAATCGCCATATTTATAAAAAAAATCAAAGCAAGGACAGTAGAAAAAACTTGTAAGTATGTGTGCATTTAAGTGCCTAGTTAGTTCCATTTAGATTATCCCTGAATGAGAAATGGTTGAGTGAAAATTATGAAGGCTAAAGAGAAATCCGCTAGATGCCGCACACTCTCATTTTAATTACTTCCTTCTGTTTAGGACGATAATATGGATCAAAAATCCATACTGGAAGAACTTCTTCTCAAAAGGTCACAACAGAAGAAGAAAATGTCACCAAATAATTACAAAGAGCGGCTTTTTGTTTTGACCAAAACAAACCTCTCCTACTATGAATATGACAAAATGGTGAGCTCCTACTTATTCCGTTGTTTTTATACTGTTTATTTTTTCTTAAGTCTCCACAAAGTGCTCAAATACAATAAAACAATATCAGGTTTCTTAGGTTACACAGTAAAGATTAATGTTCACTTATCTCAGTGCCTTTTCTTAACAAGGTATAACGAACCCAAGGTAAACAATTTTAAAACATTAGTTAACTTCACTAAGCCAAATTATAACTGTAGAACAGTGGTTCTCAACCGAGGGCGATTTTGCCCCCCCAGGGGACGTTTGGCGATGTCTAGAGATATTTTTGGTTGTCACAGCTGGGGGGGGGGTGTTACTGGCATCTAGTGGGTAGAGGCCAAGGATGTAGTTAAAAAGCCTACAATGCACAGGACAGTCCTCACAACCAAGAATTATCTGACCCCAATGTCAATACTGCAGAGGATTGGAAACCCTGCCTTAAAACAAGGCTGGAAACAATTTCTGTACGGTTGAGAATTCTATCACAGTAAGCTGAAATACTGTCATCAAATTGAAACAAAATGAAGATCTATTTTGGAGTTAAATCTTGATTTTCTTGAGTAGATTAGCCACGTGGCAGGTGGTTTGAAACACGCTTCAAGATTATCTTAAATGCTTAAAGACTTGATTTTGGAGGCGTATATGGGTATGTGTCTGTACTCGAGAAATATATTCTGTGTCATTGGATTTTGACTATTATGGATTAGTTGGAAGGTGATTCTTCCATACCCACCTCTACCCCCTCGACTTCTCCCAAGCACAATCTTAACTTGATGCTTTTCTTTGTGCACCATAGTGCATCACAGAAGGCGTCTTAGATTTTGTTTTTATTTAATTCAGAAAAGAGGCAGCAGAAAAGGATCCATCGAGATTAAGAAAATCAGATGTGTGGAGAAAGTCAATCTCGAGGAGCAGACGCCCGTGGAGAGACAGTACCCATTTCAGGTATGGGGAGGAGTAACAGCCCATCATCTGGAAGGTTCTTTCTTTAATATTTTCTCTTATGAACTCAACGTATCCGGGATAAATAATGGTGTTGCAAAACGATTTGTTGGGACAATGTCAAGGCTTGGAGGTGGAGCAAATGGTTAAGCGCTAGTCTACTAACCGAAAGGTTGGCAGTTCGAGCCTAACCAGCAGTGCCTCCGAAGAAAGGCCTGGTGATCTGCCTCTGAAAGGTCACTGCCATGAAAACCCTATGGAGCACAGTTCTACTCTGCACACATGGGGTCACCGTGAGTCGAAAGTGATGGCAACTGGTTGGTTTGGTTTGGTTTCTTTTCGGAGGAAGGGGAAGCAAGCTGAGAGTGTAAGCAGCAGTGGCCCACCCTGCCTCGAGGTCTGACAATCTCTTTCATCAAGCATTGCTGAGCATCTCTGATAAGCTACAAGGTAGAAGGCACATTGGAAGGAATAAAACACTGTCCCTGCCCCCAAGGCACGTACAAGGAAGTGAGGAAATAAACTAATAAACACACCGTAAATGCAGTGAGAGTGAATGTTAAGATGGCAGGCACAGAATACACCATGGTGTCCTGAAGCAGAACCATTGCTCCTCACTCCAAGAAGTCAGGGAGATTTTCTACTGGAGGTGACACTCGGGTTGAGAAGCACAAGTGGAGGTTAGCCCAGCAAAGGTGAAAAGAGCAGCTGGGACCAAAGAAAGAGCAGGTGGCAAAAGGCACTGATGGATGAAAAAGTATGCATGTTTGGAGAGCTCCAAGTAGTCCCAATGAATGAAGCAGCACGTGAGACAGTGAAGGGAGGTGAGCCTGGAGAGGTGGGCAGGGCTGTGTCATGAAGGGCTTTGCACACCACGTTAAGGAGTTTTAATTTCATTCTGAACTATTTTAAACGATGGCAGGCTCTAAGAGTGTGCCTACAGTTACCCTTTGGAAGTGGCTTGACCTAGGTCATGCCCTACTCTTACTATGGCATGAACACTTAGCTCTCTGATCTAAAGGGAAATGCTAGTATTAAGGACTTGTGGCCAAAAATAAAAAAATAAAAAATAAAATAATCTAATTGATGAACAATCCATACTTCCTATTTAAAAAAAAAAAAAGTACTCAATTGGGAGAAACCAGGGGATAGCATGCAAAATGAAATATGATTTAAACTTGCATCACAGAGGCATAGGGTACTCAAAAGAACAAAGGCTTTGGAGCCCCACAGAGCTCCCAGCTTCCCCTTTTATATTTATGCAACCATAGACAGCGTCCTCAACCTCTCCCTTAGTTTGTTTCCTCATTTGCATATGAGCATAATCATATTTTTTCATCAAGTCAAAATAGGGTTGAAATATTAAAGTAGCTGGTGAAGAGCCCAGCAACTAGTAAGTGTTCTAAAAATGGTCTGTATTATTTACCAACAACAGTTGAGTCAATTAGAGATGGATGGGAGGAAGAAGTTGTAATCTTCAAATGTTAAAAAAGTGTCTTAAATAATAGGAAGTGACTTATTCTGGGGGATTTCTGGAATGGGACTTGACCCAATGGACTGAAGTACTAGGAAGATGTACTTTTACTCAATATAAACACCAACTGTGTAATGATTACACTATATAGAAATTGACAAGGATGGTGAACATAGCCAAGTAGAGGACATTCTATCCCTGGAGGTATTTGTACGAATAGAGCAGATAAACGTTTTCCAAGGGGTTGTAAAGGGAGTCATGCACTGGGCAGGTAGGTGGACTAGAATATTCTAAGACACCTGTAACGTCTGATTCATCATCGTTGTGATTTTTGATTTTCCAAAGTATAGGAGTGTCTTGGATAAAAATAAAATTGAGGGACAGAGGCAAAAGATCTGTGTAGAACTTTTTTTCCACTTAATTCCAGAGCTAATATAGATCATATAAGAAAACTTAAGGTTTCTTTTGGATAATAGAAAATCTGCAGTTACACGAGGGTGAACTATGATGCCATTATACCCAAACACATCACGTCTCTTCCTTTCCAGATCGTCTATAAAGAAGGGCTTCTCTACATCTATGCGTCGAATGAAGAGAGCCGAAGTCAGTGGTTGAAAGCATTACAGAAAGGTAATTTAAAAAAAGTCATAAAATGGAGTCATTGTTTGAGCCCTTCTGAGGCTTGGTGGAAGAACAATACGGCAGTAAAAGGACATGATGCCAACAGAGAATCTACTGATTTTCCTACCAGCCTCGGGCAACGTGCCAAGCTCATCCTCAATTTTCATTCTCATTGTTACATAGAGGAAGCCTGTGGGTCAGATTCCCTTTCCTGCTCAGCACAGAGCTGGCTATTGTGCCTTCCCAGCCTCTTGAAGGATGCCAGGCCACCTACCCTTCACCCACTGTGCTTGTCTTTACCAGGGCAAAGTCTAGGTCACCTCGAGGCTGTGCCAGGTCCTATAGCTACCGTTCTTTCAATGTTTACAGAAGCTGTTATGTGCAAAACTTACTAAGCACTTACCATTTGCCAGGTACTGTGTCAAGCACTTTTAAAACATTTTCTTAGGTAATCCTCTCAACAACTCTATGGAAAAGGGTAATATTAGTCTCCATTTTTCAGATAAATCCATTGCCCTCAAGTTAATTCGGACTCATGGCAACTCCATGTGTTATAAAGTAGAACTGAGCTCCATAGTGTTTTCTTGGCCGTAATCTTTACGGAAGCATATCACCAGGCCTTTCTTTCACAGCACCGCTAGGTGGGCTCGAACTGCCAACCTTTCAGTTAGTAGCCTAGAGCAAACCATTTGCACCACCCGGAGACCTAGTTTTGTTTTGTTTTCAGATGACTGAAGTTAAATAAACATGCCCAATACCACATACCTAATAATGGAGGTCTTGGGATTCAATTACCCAAACTCAACTTTTTAACCAGTATAAATACTAGGCAAAACGGGGGATTCATCGATACTTTTATTCAGTGATTCTTCAGCTGCCCTGGTACCAACCTCTGGTAGAAGAAAGAGAATCGTGGTTAGTAATTTGGCACTATGGTGTTCCTTACCGCAATATTTTATTTTAGAGTAGTGTAATGGAGCGAGGACAATATTTAACTCAAACGAATAACTTTATTGACGGAATTTCAGGTATTAAGCTCCTAGATGGGGGAAGATTTTATTTGGTTTCATTTACGTTTTAGATGATGGCTCTTTGTCAATGCACATCAAATTACACCGCTTCAGACAACCACCTACTCCACTTCTGTGTAAACACATCGTTTTTCCCTTTGCATGAACAGGTTCAGCAACCTGTTCTGTAGGATAGTCAAGTGGGCCAGTGGGGAAAGAAGGCTCCCTTTGTTCCCGCCAGCTTGCTGAAGTGAGAAGAGCATCCCTCTCAGAGTCAGGCAAACAGACATCCAAGTCCTGCTTTACTGTGTCATCTAATAAAACCACCTGATATCTCTGGCTGTCAGCTTCCTGACCTGTAAAATAGGAGATCACATTTATTCTGGGCATGGTCATTAACCACAAATGACTGACTCATATATAAAAATGTCTTACACACAAAAATGAGTCACTGTGGTTATAATGGGACTTCCAGAAGGGGCTTTGAGATGCTGCTTCCAATTCAGTCTCCTCTTGGGGGAACTTCCTGGGGGCAGTTGCTGGGTAGATAGCTCCTGTATGCAGTTTTTGGTCTACCCTAGGTACCCTATTGTTGGGTCCTTGGGGGGCTATATAAGGTGGGCAGGTTTGGGTGGACCCTGGGCAGCTAGCATGTGGAAGGTAAAAGGAGATCAGAGAAAGACATGAAAGTGCATCTCTCAGCCTCTCATAAAACTGTAGTGAGACTCCATCACTAGGGCTGCCATATGCACGATAAGTGATTTATATCAGTTAGTAATGCTTTGGGCTGCAGGTAACAAGACACCAAACAGTTGCTGAAACAAATACACGTTTGTTCTTCTCTCATGGCAACAAGTTCAGAGGTAGGCAGTCCAGGACTAATGCAGCAGCTCAGTGAGGTCAGATTGAAGGTAGCATGAGAGAAGAGGGGAGGAATGCAGACTGACTGTCAAGTTGGTCAACCAAGCTGGCCAAAGGAAAACAAAGAGGTTCTCTTACTCAAAAACCTCTCCCCTACCAAGTTTCACTGCTATAAAATGACTTCTCTTTTTGTGCCTACTGTTTGGCTCAGGCTTTACAAACCGAGGTAGACATAGAATTTCCTGGATGGTAACCCACAAGTGGAAAGCTTGGGCGGATCTTCAGTGGGAACTCAAGGAGTATCAACTACCATAGTTCTGAATTCAGCTGACCTGATGTGGATGAAGTATGCCCTTCCTTCCAAAAATTAAAGTTGAATGGAATTTGGTAGGGAAGCTGGTATCAGTGCATGAGAGTGTAGTCGAAAAAGCTTGGGGCTGAGTCCCAGGTCTGCTCTTTACCAGGTTTGTGAGCTTGAGCAAGTATGCCACCTATATTAGTTTCCTCTGGCTGCTGTGGCAAATTACCACAAACTGGGTAGCTTAAAACAACATAAATTTATTCTCCCACAGTTCTGGAGGCCAGAAGTATGAAATCAAGGTGTTGGCAGAACTGTGCTCCTCTAGAAGCCCTAGAGGAGAATCCATTTCTTGCCTCTTCCATCTTCTGGCTGCTGGCATTCCTTGGCTTAAGGCCACATCATTTTAATCTCTGCTTATGTCTTCACATCACTTTCTCTTCTGTGCATATCTCCCTCTGTCTCTCTCTTATAAGGACATTTGTGATTGGACTTAGGGCCATCTGGGTAATCTAGATAATCTCTTCATCTCAAGATCCTTAGTTAATTACATCTGCTAAGACCCTTTTCCAAATAATGTCACATTTGCAGGTTCCAAGGATTAGGACATAAACATATCATTGAGAGCCATTATTAGCCTACCACACCACCTCTGAATCCAGTTTACCTACGTTTATAAGAGCCATGACAGCTAATAGCTGTCTCCGGGGTTGTTGGACAGGTTAAATGAGATGATATATTGAAAGGAGAAAAAACTATGTAAATGTTAAGTGGTATACATATATATGGGGCCCTGGTGGCACAGTGGTTAAGAGCTCGGCAGCTAATCAAAAGGTCAGCAGTTTGAATCCACCAGCTGCTCCTTTGAAACCTTATGGAGCAGTTCTACTCTGTCCCATAGGGTCACTATGAGTAGGAATTGCCTCGACAGCAGTGAGTTTGGTTTTTTGGTATACACATGTTAATACATGAGCTCTGCTTAGTGTCATTATTAAGTGTTGAAATGCTGCAATGTGGACTTTCAGACTTGGTTGGGGAAAGGATTAGTTACCTAGGAAACGAAATCCATGTAGTAGGAAGTAATG
Source organism: Trichechus manatus latirostris (assembly GCF_000243295.1). Classification (NCBI taxonomy): domain Eukaryota; kingdom Metazoa; phylum Chordata; class Mammalia; order Sirenia; family Trichechidae; genus Trichechus; species Trichechus manatus. The sequence continues at coordinate 673,311 of NW_004444098.1, read as the reverse complement.
GGGATTCTGACATGTGGAGACCAGGAGCTTAGAGAGCAGGAAGGCAGGTAATGTGCCTAACAAATTACAATGGCCACTGGGGACCAAGACCAGAAACTTGTATTTTGTAATCTTAACTTCTTTTGCTTTTTGTGATTTCTGTAATAACTTCCCTTTAGTTCTCATTAATATTTAGTAAAGTTTCTTTCTTTTTTTTTAATGCCAGCATTTTCAGCTAAGCTGAGCTGAGTTAAACTAAGGGAACAGCATCACTAAGGCCCACTTTAGTGATGTTTATTGAACACCTACTCTGGGCCAAACATTGTGCTGGGTAGTTTACATACATTATCTCATATCCTCCCAACGACTCTGCAAAATAGTTATTATTATCCCCATATACTTCCTTGAGTCAGGGTTATAAAGGAGGAGCTGAATTCCTTTGGGATTAAATTAAGAAATCCTCAAAATGAACATAGACTCAAGGGGGGAAGAGTTGAAGCCACAAGTAGAACCAGCCCTTCCCACCTGGAGACTCTTCTTGAGTTGTTCTCTACTAAAGCCTTGTAGGTTTCTCTGTTGTATTTCAAGAGAGGCTAATTTGTTATAGACACAAGATCATACTCCAATATTAGAGTTTCATTCCTTTGGATTAAACATTGCCCTATCCCCACGGTTAGCTGTTTTTATTTTATTTTATTGTGTGAAACATATAACAAAAAGTTTGCCATCATAATCATTTTTTTAGTGTACAATTCAGTGACATTAATTACATTCACCGTGTTGTGCTACCATCACCACTATCCATTTCCAAAAGTTCTTCATCACCCCAAACAGAAACTCAGTACCCCTTCAGCAAGAACTCCCATTACCTCCTCCCTCTCGCCCCGGTAACCACTGATAAACTTTGGTCTCTATGCATTTGCTTAGTCTAATATTTCACAGAAGTGGGATCGTACAATATTTGTTGTTTTGGGTCTGACCATGGTTAGTTTTTTAAATACATATACTCCTAGAAAAGTAGCCCCGTGTTATGGATTGAAATGTGTCCCCCCAAAATATGTTGAAGTCCTAACCCCTGTACCTGTGAATGTGACTCTGCTTGGAAATAGGGTCTTTGAAGGTGTTGTCGGTTAGGTTAACCCGCAGTCATACTGGACCAAGGTGGGCCCTAATCCTATAGGACTGGTGTCCCTATAAAAGAGGAAAAGACACTTAGAGACAGGGAGACAGAAGAAAGAACACCATGTGACGTTGCAGCTGGAAGCCAAGGAACGCCTGGAGCTACCAGAAGCTAGGAGAGAGGCATGGAACAGACTCTCCCTCTGAGCCTCAGAAGGAAGTAACATAGCCAACACCCTAATCTCGGACTTCCAGCCTCCAGAACTGAGACAATAAATTTCTGTTGCTTGAAACTACCCACTTGGTGGTATTTTGTTACAGCAGACCTAGGAAACTAAGGCACCCCATAAATCATTTATACCTTACTGTAAATATGTCTGTCATAAAAGAGAAAGAAAGAATGAGAAAACATTCCAGATTCAAGGGAAACTAAAGAGACAAGATAATTAAATGTCAGGTGTGATTCTGGATTGGATCCTAGATCAGAAAAACTAAAAGATTATAAAGAACATTATTGGGACAATTGGCAAAAATTGGAATACGAGATGTACACTAAATAATAGTATTGTATCAATGTCAAATTTCCGGAATAAGAGAATGTCCTTCTTCGTAGAAGTTACATGTTACACGGGTGACATTGTTTAGATCGTAATGTCTGCAACTTACTCTCAAATGTTTAAGCGTAACATAAGAAGAAGAAAAAGAAGAAATACGTATGTACAGAGAGAAAGAGACAAAGCGAATGTGGCAGTTAACAATTGATCATCTAGGTAACGGGTAGGAGCCTTGGTGACATAACAGTTGAGTACTCGGCTGCTAACCGAAAAGATTGGCCATTCAAACCCATCAGCCATTACCTGGGAGAAGAGACCTGGTGACCTGCTCCTGTAAAGATTACAGCCTAGAAAACCCTCTGGGGGCAGTTCTAGTCTGTCCTATAGGGTCGCTATGAGTCAGAATCGACTCGAAGGCACACACCAACAATAGGCAAAGGGTATACGGATGCTCATTGTACTATTCTTGTAACTTTTCTGTACATTTGAATTTTTCAGAATAAAAAGTGGAAGGTAAGTATACGTTTATTAGAAGTTTTTCTGCTAAGCTTTAGCCCCGCCCTCTCACCTCCTTCTGCCACAATCATACACCACGTGCCCTAACCCACTAACTTCCTTTAGGAATGTATTTCTAAAATCCTGATACTAAGCTAAGCCATACATGAATATGAATATTTTTTGCTATTTTTAAAAAGACGGATGTATGTTATTGTGTTGTTCTCGCTGTACACATGATCAGACTTTTCTTTCTTTCTTTTTGGCTTATCAACTTGAGTGAGAGACTTATATCCTCCCGGAACCATTTGCTCTTATCCCGGTTGCTGGCAAAATGAGGTTTCCATTGTTCTGTGATAACAGTGCTCGCTAAATGTGTTTCTTCTGTTGGGCCAATATTTGCTCATATCTTGTTTTCTTTCTGCCTGCTCCCCAGAGATAAGGGGCAACCCTCATCTGCTGATCAAGTACCATAGCGGGTTCTTCGTGGACGGGAAGTTTCTGTGCTGCCAGCAGAGTTGCAAAGCAGCCCCCGGATGCACCCTCTGGGAAGCATGTAATGTGACCCTCTGTTAGGCTAGACCCTGGGTGAATGGTGCCCAATTAAGCCAAACCCGCCAGATGCCAGAACAGCTCACCAGTTCAGGAAAACAAGATCTTCCAGATTAGCTGCCATCATGAAAATCCAGCCTCGCAGATACAATCTGGCAAATGAGGTCTAATTCTAGGGTCAATTGAGTCCTGTTCATTAAAAACAAGAACAATATTAACATCTGCCATTTTTGCATTTCATGAGGAATATTTTAAAATGTAGAACCATGACTCAAGCAAGGAGCTATTTCCTCTCATAATTCTCCCTGGTTTAAGATAAACCTCCAAACAGGCAGAATATAGTGAACACATCACCGTGGGCCAAACAGCTAGGTTTCCCACATGATAAGAAGATGCATTCTCATTTCTTAGAAATCATACAAATCATAAACAAAAAAAAGTTCTTAAAAGAGATGAAAGGATAAAATTTAAGTAACACTTTTAATCACCTAATATACCAAAATGAGGGATGGCTACCTTTTAAAAGATCTATTTAAAGTGGTTTATCGTATTGTCCATGTTTGTTGACTTGTTAATGATATCAGGAGAAGGTAGAGAAGGGTTTACTTTAAGTGCAATCAGATTCTACTCAGTTATAGTCCTAGGGAAATGAGGGACTTACATATTTTAGAAGGAGCCCTGGTGGCACAACAGTTAAGCACTCAGCTGCTAACCAGAAGGTTGGCAGTTCGAACCCACCAGCCGCTCCACGGGAGAAAGATGTGGCAGTCTGCTTTTGTAAAGATTTACAGCCGTGGAAACCCTATGGGGCAGCTCTATTCTGTCCTATAGTGTTGCTGAGGCAGAATCTAGTCGACGGCAACAGGTATCCAAGTATAATTTATTCCCTTGGCCTCCATCGCTGACCTACTGGGTAGCCCATGGGCATAGCTACTAGGAAGGAAACAGTTGGGTGTGTTTGCTTCTTTCTCTGTCTCCAAGATGTCCTAGTCCACCCTCTTTCCAGGGTACATGGTCTATAAGTAGGTTGACCATATACCTCCGTTTGTTTGGGACAGTCCCATTCTGTGCCTAATATCCTGGCATAATTATTAAAAGTGTCTTTCACTGTCAAAAGAGTCCCAGTTTGGACAATAAGCCATATATGATCACTCTATTTATAAGTCATACAGTGCCTTCACACTCGTAGCCTGGACATCTATCTACATCTGGGGGTAGACACATCAGCAATTATCCTAGAAACAGAAAAAGAACATGCAATAGATTTGTTCATTTATTCATCAGCTATTTATTGATCTCTAAGAATGATTCAGACATCTTGTATGGGCCAAAGAGGAATCAGACATGGATTCTGACCCGTAGCTAGTATACACTACCTGACTAGATTAGATATCTATGGGTCAAATACAAGGTGGAAATGAGGTATAAATTAATAGACTATAGGATTTAGAGGAGGTTGACTTTTTTTTTAGGCAGATTTGGGAGGATATCAATAATCTCGGGTGAAGGAGTGGTGTTTGAGTTGAGTATTATACAGGAAAGGTACAGCATCACTCCAGATGTTGTGTCTAAATTCATTTAATCTGGAGGATTGTTCACATAAACTGGATCATTCTTTGGATTCATAGCATTGGGTGTTTTGCTTTGTTTAACTTAAAGTTCCCTCTGACGTTACTTGGTTTTACTTTCCAGATGCTGATCTGCACATTGCAACCAAGGAAGAGACGCACAGACCTCCCATCTTCCCAGAAAGTGTGGTAAGTCAACATGAAAACTTTTTTTTTTTTCGTAGTCAGGATATATTAAATAAACCAAGAGTTGCCAGATCAAGACTAGAAAATGTGGGATTCATTCCGACTGTTCAGCAAAGAGAGAAAAAACATAGGTTACCAATAGCAATGAGCATTTTCAAATAATGGATTCCAATATAGCACCATTTTACTATTTTGTTTTTAATTAGTGGGCCTTTTTCCAACCACTAAGCACACAACTATTCACCCCCCTCCAAAAAAACAAAAAAAAACAAAAAAAAAACCAAACCCACATGTTCATGTGGGAAAAGCTTCTAAGAAGGCATCTACACATAACATGCAGCTGTTATTAGCTGTTATTCCTCCCCGCCCACCAGCACGGCCAAAGACTCCCTAGGGCACAAGCAGAAAACAATTGAATTCTTTTCTTCGGTCATTTCTTCAAAGTCATTCAGTGGGCTTTCTTCTCTGCCCCTGGATGAAGTCTCCCTGAGACAGGCAGCTCCATTGCTTTTCCAGTCACTCTTGGATAAAAATCTCCCCAATTACTAGTAGTTCTGAGAACAGTCTCTAAATTGGCCCATCCAATGTTATAATCATACGACTCCAAGTATCATTCCAAGTTAAAACTTCTCCCCTTCATCTAGCTCGGGTCTGCATCAGCTGGCCGCCTGCATTGGGGTGGGGACCACGGGGAGGCTGAGATTTCTGACCCTTTCAGGGACGGGGCTCAGAAAGAGCGGGTCTAATGAAAAAGAGACACTCACACGTGGCTGGCCCCATCATGATTTGCTAGTGGTGGCTTCTGGGTGAGACAGTTTCTCGATGCTGATTCTTTCTCTTGCGGGGGACTTTCATGAGCTTCCCGGTGGGGAGCATCACCAAATACCATTGTATGACAGAGGAGATGTCTTGATCCACAGCTCTTAGGTTTCCAGTCTTCAACTCCTCTACCAGGTCAGTTCAGCCATTTGGGACAGAGCTGCTTTCACGATGGCACCCGGCCAGCTCTCTCCCAAGGGTGGAGTTGGCCTATAGGAAAACAAACAAAACCTTTTGCTCTTGTTACTAAAACTGGATGCGGCTTGCTGTCAGAGAACAGACCAGCACTCTCCTGCTCTGCCTCCTTGGGTTCATAGCCACAGCTTCCTGCTTTTAGATTTCCCAGGCAGGTCCCAGCTTCCTCAAATGCCAGGAGACATATAAAATAGCCTCCTGGTACTTCTCAAGAAGCTCGCCTGAAACTAAGGGGGCACCTCCACCCAATGGTGACCTTGTCAGCGGGGGTGACACCAAAATGACTGTCTATAAAATTTTTGTGCAGCGTTTCAGCTGAAATTTATTATTTTTATAACAATATCCCTGTAGTTAATTATAACAACAAAAACATTTTTCGTAAACCCAGCTTACGTGTATCAATACACCTACAAGGCTAAAACTCTATGCTAATTTACTTTTTGATCCTCCTAATGCGCTCCGGTCAGAGCTGTCATTATTACCCAATTGCAGTGACGCTTCCAATCACGTGATTTCATTGCTTCCGTTGCTGCCAGTGTTTTTATAGTCGTTGATTTTGTCAAATTTCTGGTGTTTCAGCTACAATATTGTGGTAATTAGCATGGGGGGCGGTGACACCATGAGTTACCACACTGGGTGACACCAACTCTAGTGACACCATTGTCTCCACCCACCCATCAGGTTTACGGTGTCTTGGGTAGTTATTTTTAGCTACACACACAAACACACACGTCTTTCTTTCTATCTAAGTAAAACTCATATAATTTTTGTGAACCAACCCGAAGGGTAGAAAAACAATCCATTATTATGGTTTGGAGTTTTTACTTTGCTATGGGGGACGTTGCTGTTTTGGTTTGGATACCTGCTTCAGTCCTGAAGCTTGACAAACATGACCCTGTAATAATATCCAAGAGCAATGTCCAGAATAGGCAAATGTATACAAACAGAAGGTAGATTAGCGGTTGCCTGGGACAGTGGGTGGGAATGGGGATTAACTGTAACTGGGCATGAGGGATCTTATTGAGATGATGAAAATGTCCTGAAACTGGATTGTGGGGAAGGTTGTGCAACGTGATAGATTTACTAAGAAGTCATTGAGCTGTACACGTCTAAAGGTGAACTGTATAGTATGTAAATTATACCTCAATAAAGTTTGTTTTAAACAAATCTAAGAGCAGAGCCAGAAACCACTGCATCTAGTCTCTGGTAAGGAATTCTTTGGGAAATGTGTTGGAAATTATCAGTCAGGTAAATCAGTGGCCGAGGGTTCCAGAAGTCTGTTTTGATTACAGCAGCTCAAATGAACCTGGGGTCTGAGAGGGAATCATGAAAAGCGTGTTTTCCTTTGACCAGAGAATTCAGTAGAGGGTTTACTTTCCTGAGCCAAGGAAATAAAAATCAGCTGTGCAGCTGTTCTGTTCAGTTTTCCGTTGAGGGAACTTTCCACTGTGTTTTATCTTTGGAGAGAACCCATCTCACAGCTCATAAATAACAGTGCTCTGCATAACTAACATTTCCAGGATATCAAAGCTTCAGCCAAATAAACCATATACCCTGAGAAAAGAAAAATAAAGTATGGTGTGAAAAAGAATGATCTTCAGAGCTGATATATATTTGTATCTGAACTTTTAATTGAAGTATAACATGTGCTTAGAAAAGTAGACAAGTCTTAAGTGTTCACCTTAATGAATTTTCACAAACTGAACACACCTGTATAACCCAAATTCAGATTAAGAAGGAGAACATCACCAGAACCCTCCCCCCGCCACCCCCACAAAAAAAAAACAACCAAACCCGTTGCTTTCGAGTCAATTCCAACTCACAGGGACCCTATAGGACAGAGTACAACTGCCCCATAGGATTTTCAAGGAGCACTAGGTGGATTTGAACCGCTTACCTTTTGGTTAGCAGCCAAGCTCTTAACCACTGCACCACCAGGGCTCCAGAACTCCAAAGGCAACCTCATATTCCTTTTAGTCACCACATCCTGCCAAGAGTAATCGCTATCCTAACATATCACACCGTAGATTGACCGTTTTTGACTTTTGTATAAACAGAATCATAAAGTATATAGAATTTTATTGTCTGTCTTGTTCAGTTTATGAGATCTGCCCATTTCTTAGTATGTGGTTGTAGTTTATTCTCATTGCTGTCTAGCAACCTCTTTGTGACTATACCACTGTGTTAGTTTCCTTTGCTGCTGTAACAAATTACCACAACCTTAGTATCTCAAAGCAACACAAATTTACTATCTTATAAATCTAGATGTCAGAGTTGAAAATGGATCTGCAGGGCTGTGCTCTTTCTGGAGGTTCCAGGGGCGAATCCGTTTCCTTGTTTTTTCCATCTTCTAGAGGCTGCCTACATTCCTTGGCTTGTGGCCACTTCCTCCATTTTTAGAGCCAGCAGTGTAGCATCCTCTCTCCTCGCTGACTTCTGTCCTCACATTTTTGTAAGAACCTTTCTGATTACACTGGGCCCACCTGATAATCCGGGATAATCTCCCCATCTCAAAATCCTTAACTAAATCACATCTGCAATGCTCTTTTTACCATGTAAGGTAACATATTCACAGGTTCTGAGGTTAGGACATGGAGCTCATTGGGAGGCCATTATTAGCCTACCACAACCAAATATGTTTATTCTTTTTATCCTCTTGATGTGTATTTAGGTAATTTCCAGTTTTTACCTAATTGAAATAATTCTGTTATGAAAATTTTTTTGTATGTCTTTTGGTTTCACGTTACTGTTGGGAATACATATAGAATTTCTGGGTCATAGCGTATGTGCAGGTCCAATTTTAGCAGATTTTGCAAACAACTTTCCTATGTGGTTGTACCACTTCATACTCCAACCAGCAAAGTATGAGTGATCCAGTTGCTCCATATTCTCTCCAATACTTAGTATTGCTTCTTTTCTTTTCAAATTTAAGAGCTGATATACTTTGGGTTTTTTTTTTTTTCTTAATTTTTTTTATAGTACTTTAGATGAAGGTTTACAGAACAAATAGTTTCTCATTAAACAGTTAGTACACATATTGTTTTATGACATTGGTTAGCAACCCCACGACATGTCAACACTGTCCCTTCTCAACTTTTGGTTCCCTATTACCAGCTTTCCTGTCCCTCCTGCCTTCTAGTCCTTATCCCCGGGCTGTTGTGCCGCATTAGTCTCATTTTGTTTTATGGGGCTGTCTAATCTTTGGCTGAACTGTGAACCTCGGGAAGAGCTGATATACCTTGGTTGTTAGTTCCCGGTACATGAATCTGTGACTTCCTGTGATGTATGAAAATCTCTTGTCCTCCAAAGCTGAAGATTCCTCGGGCGGTTCCTGTTCTCAGAATGGATGTGCCATCTTCAAGTACCACTGTAGCCCAGTATGACAGAGACTCAAAGAAAAACTATGGCTCCCAGCCAAATGTCAGCATGCAGTATGTTCCAAGGGAAGACTACCCTGACTGGTGGCAAGTAAGAAAATTGAAAAGGTAAACCTCAGCTTTCAGGCTGACTGTACAGAATGTAGAGTAGGCATTTCCCACCCCTGGCTTGGACCTCCGCCTCAAAGCTGTCAATACAGGCCTTCACTTAGATGAAGCTGTCCTCTCAGAAAATGTTCAGTGCTTGAGCTAGAAGCCTGGGAATCAGAGGCCCCACTGGGGCCCAGAGACGTAGACTTTCTGCTTAGCGAATGATCCAAGTAATACTTAGGCATTTTATTCCATCCCCTTTCCTGCCCTCTTCCCCCAAAATAACCCCACATTCCGGAACACAGAATCTTTTTATCCCCCCCAGTGGTGTGGAAATGTTTTATTTGTTTATATTTTAATTTTTTTATTGTACTTTAGATGCAGGTTTACACAACAAATAGTTTCTCATTAAACTGTTAGTACACATATTGTTTTACGACAATGGTTAACAACCCCACGACATGTCAACACTGTCCCTTCTCAACCTTGGCTTCCCTATTACCAGCTTTCCTGTCCCCTCCTGCCTTCTAGTCCTTGTCCCTGGACTGTTGTGCCCCATTAGTCTCGTTTTGTTTTATGGGGCTGTCTAATCTTTGGCTGGATGGTGAACCTCGGGAGTGACTTCATTACTGAGCTAAAAGGGTGTCTGGAGGCCAGACTCTCAGGGTTTCTCCAGTCTCTTTCAGGCCAGTAAATCTGGTCTTTTTTGTGTGTGTTAGAATTTTGTTCTACATCCTTTTCCATCTCTGTCCAGGATCTTCTATTGTGATCCCAGTCAGAGTAGTCATTGGTGGCAGCCGGACACCATCTAGCTGTACTGGACTCAGTCTGGTGGAGGCCTTGGCAGTTGTGGTCCATTAGTCCTTTGGACTAATCTTTTCCTTGTATCCTGTTCTCTTCATTCTCCCTTGCTCCCGAAGGGATGAGACCAGTGCAGTATCTTAGATGGCTGCTCACAGGCTTTTAAGACCCCAGACGCTACTCACCAAGGTAGAATGTAGAACATTGTCTTTATAAACTGGGTTATGCCAATTGAGCTGGATGTTCCCCGAGACCATGGTCCCCACAGCCATCCGCCCAGCAATTCAGTCCCTCAGGGAGTTTGGATGTGTCTATGGAGCTTCCGTGACCTTTCCTTGTACAAGTTGTGCTGGCTTCCCCAGTATTGAGAACACCGAATCTTAAACATGTATCTTTTCCATGAAAGAGCTTAGCGTGGGCTTATTTTTGTAATGTGTTTTGACGTCACTAGCCAAAAGCTGGATAGCATTCCAGGCAAGGCCATGGCTGAGCTGATTAGTCTTCTCAGCCTAAAGATTCTACCAAAAGCCAATTGAAAGTACCTTGAAGGCAATATCTAAATTGTGTCTGTCTCTATGATCTGGCCACAACTGATGCTCAATAAATGTTGGATCCAATTGAGAGATGAGCATAAAGAAAGGCAGCCTCAGACCTCCTCCCCATTATGTTGTCCACTGGTCACCATCTTCTCATGCAGTTAGCAACATTGTGAACGGTACTGATGTCTGTCTTTCCCCAAACGTGCTTGCAGAGCATCTTTCTGACTCACCGTGTGTCTCTTGTCTTTCTTTTCTCCCTTGTCATTTTGTTCCTTTATTCTGTGCATTCCCTTCATTTTTACCTAAAGCAAATGCCTCACTGTGTCCATTCACCCAGCTCCTGTCCCTCTCTGCCTTCTCATCTCACCTCCGGACGGGAGCTGCCCATTTAGTCTCATGTATCTACTTGAGCTAAGAAGCCCACTCTTCACGAGTATCATTTTATGTCCCATAGTCCAGTCTAATCTTTGTCTGAAGAGTTGGCCTTGGGAATGGTTTTTAGTTTTGGGCTAACAGAGTCTCTTACACAAAAATTTATACATACATTGTTATGTGACTCAAATTGCTCTCCCCATACTGTGACAGCACACTCCTCCTGTCCACCCCTGATTCCCCATGTCCATTTAACCAGCTCCTATGTCCCATAGTCCAGTCTAATCTTTGTCTGAAGAGTTGGGCTCGTATATTGTTTTAGTTCTGATACCTCACTATTTTAATGGCTGTATAATATCCTATTAGGAGCCCTGGTGGCACAGTGGTTAAGAACTCAGCTGCTAACCAAAAGGTCGGCAGTTCGAACCCACCAGCCGCTCCTTGGAAATCCTATAGAGCAGTTCTATTCTGTCCTCTAGGGTCGCTATGAGTCGGAATCGACTCGATGGCAATGGGCTATAATATCCTATTATATGGGTAAACCTAAGTGATGCTCTATTGATGAGCATTCTCCATGTGTTCTTAAAAACAAGAAGGCTAAATAAATTTCTTTTAAAAAACCAGTAACCAGTTGCCATCAAGTCGACTCCGACTCATGGCGACCCCATGTGTGTCAGAGTAGAACTGCACTCTACAGGGTTTCCAATAGCTGATTTTTTGGGAAGTAGATCTCCAGGCCTTTCTTCTGAGGCACCTCTGGGTGGACTTGAACTTCCAGCCTTTCAGTTAGCAGCTGAGTGCATCAACTATTCGCATCACCCAAGGACTCACTAAATTACTTAGCCTCTTAAAAATATGGATTTTCTTATGAAGAGATGAATTCAAAAAGCTATCTCAGCTGGCAAGGCTCTTTGGGAAGGCTAGGAGGGAGCATTCTAGTGTGCAGGGTTTTCTCCAGGCGTTTCTGGAAATGGAGCCAGAGGAGCATTTCCTTGTTAAGGAAGCTTGTCACTATGAAGTGTGCTTTTGAAAAAGAACCTGGGCAATGAAGGCAAACAGGAAATGGGTCTTACATTGCAGATAAAATGGCCTTTGGACTTTGAGAGGCAGGCCCTTCCTCAGCCTCTGCTTAATACCCAAAAGAAAAAGAGATAAAACGATGGGTGGTAAAATCCTGTAGCTCCATCTGCGTCCAGATGGAGGGTTCTAGAGACTTTTCATTGTTATCACAGTAACCAACAGGAAAATTACAACTTATTTTAAAGCGTAAAAACGACAGAACGCTTGCATATCTACAAGATAATCAGGGCAAAACTAGTCAAGATGATTTCTTGATTCTGGTTTTCTATTGTTTGGGGTCATTATGAGTCATTATTAACAATTCCCTTTCATTTAAGAAAATGGTCAAACGGCTGCTTTCTAGCGGAGTCCATGCAAGGACCAAAATGCAAAAATGACTCATGAGCTTACATTTCCAAACAAGTGAAATGTGTGGGTCACAATGTGAAATAAAGTCAAAGAATAGCAGAACAAAATTACTTTTGTCATTCAAAATTTATGAATAAATATAAATGTAGAAACCATATCTTTTTGTAGCAATGAAGATTTTGCAGGCAGTAACCAAAGGGAAAGAAATGTTGTAACCCAGAGCACCTCAAAGATGTCATGGTAAGTCCAATTCAGATACTCCTTTGCATGCATTATTGGCCTCCACTTGCAGGAAAACTAACCATATTTGCAGGAATTTTACAACTAGGCTTTACGTTTAAGGTAAATATAAACCAAAAAGCCACGTAGTTGGCCTCTCTGCACCCATTGCTGTTAGCTGCCCTTGAATTGGCCCCCAATTCATGGAGCAGGGGTCTAAATCTATGACTTTTGGGTTACGGTTGTCCTCACTCTGATTTCCCTATCCATATTCATGATATAAGGGGCCCTGGTGATGCAACGGCTAAGCGCTCAGTGGCTAACAGAAAGGTTGGCGGTTCCAACTCACCCAGCAGCTCCACAAGAGAAAGAAAAGACCTGGCGATCTGCTACGATGAAGATTACAGCCTAGGAAACCCTATGGGATGGTTCTACTCTGCCACATGGGTGCTATGAGTTGAAATTGACTCAACAGCACCTAACAACAATATTCCTGATATACTCAAGTGTTAGCGTGAACATCAACACACCTGATTCGGGCATCTCTAACAGGAGGAAAACCATCCCAGAGTGGAATAACTCTTCCCTAAGAACAGCCCCATACACAGCCAGAGATATCTGTTTATACTACACTGTCACTGAGAGAGTCTTCATCTATTTCATGAGCCCACTCTACTGGAAGAGTCAAATCAATCCGAATTATGGGGATCTCCTGGAGACCTCTTGGCTCAAAGAGTCATTCTCTCATTACCACACATGAGTCCAAATTTTGAGCAACCCTCTCTCTTCACTTTGCTGATACCTCCCCAAGTGCAAAAAGGGAAACTTAACAGTCTAAATTTTATTTATGTGGATAAAAGCAGGATGGGATTTGATTTTGCACTGCTAGGCACTGGTATTATTTCTTGGTGGTTTTTCACATTCACGTTGTTTCTCCTTTTCTTAAGGGGGATCCCTGAGTCAAGTTCATCTGAAGAAGGGGAAAACCTGGATGACCATGAGTGAGTGTTGAAAGCCTTCTGTGTCGCTTTAACGCTAGTCATGGATGTTTCCATTCTGTTCTTCAAAGGCATTAAAACAGACGGCTCAGAATTGCTCAGGAGGCTGTATCTACACGGGCAAACTCTTGTGAGGTTCTGGGCTAATTATCTAGATGACCAGTGACAATGAGCTAGAGTATTACCACTGAAAATACTTTCCCAGTCTGGATTATCTACACTGGCTGCCCAATTCCTTGGGTTTATCATATACCCCAAGTCCTCTTCATCTAACTTTGTCTTTTTAGAAACTGGACAGATAAATTTAGATATGGTCTTTCTGATGATTATTCCCTGGGGACCTCTTTGGTCAGGGTATCTTTTGAAGACACTTATTAACATTGAATCTGATTGTCGTGAAGTTATTTATTATGCAGTAATTTTACAACATACCACAACTGAGACCTTTGAATGCGATAGCATTTATGTTGACAGATTCCTGTTCTTAGGGTGATCTTGTCATTTAACATCCAAATTGGGACACTTTACAGTGAGAAAGAGTGCACTATTAAAAATTACACCTGGACATCAGGCATAAACTGGAATGTTCTGGGCAAACAAGGATGGGCATTCAGTCACCCTACCTATACTGAAGAGCAGCTTGGTCTAAGCGGCCATTAAGGTCCATTCCAAAATCTGAGAATCTGTCATTCTGCAAACAGGGACAAGTTATTGTATCCTGGATGTAAAGATAGGCATTAAGGAGAGGTGGGAGTAATAGGGCAGAGTGCATCTGTCAGATACCTGATACCCAGCAGCACACAATTCACTTGGACCCTAGGATTATGCATATTTCTGATGATGTTTTCATGTGAGTGGCACGTTAATGATTTATTGACTACATGTCAGTGAGAGCTTTCACAAAGTACATGCCACTGTTTCCACTCCCCCTCTTACCTCTAACCCAGGCTGGCCCCAGGCATAGCTGTCACACTGGAGACAACCGTGCTGTGTCATCTCCACCCCTTTGCGGCATAGTCTCTTCACCGACTTCCCTATTGTCTACCCTCAGGAGAGCATTTGATGAAATGATTCCTACTAAGACATAAAAGACTGAGTTTAGTCTTTAGCATGTAGATGAATTGGAAGTATTTCTTTGATTTGGAAAGCCCAGATCTGATCTTTTAGACAGTCTCTACCCTTACCTTCTTGAGATTCAAATGGTGGGTGAGCGACATACTTTGGGAAAATTACCAGGGAAGACCTGCCCTCTTCAAAATCAAAGAGATGCCTAAGGGAGCTCGGATGGAAGAATCATGCCTTAGGGTTAGGCCTTTGCTGCTCTGCAATGGAAATACTGAAATAGTTTTAAAAATAAACAGAGCCAGGCCTCAGCAAAATTGTAACATGGGCAATGTCTGAATGTGTGTGTATCGATGTGTGTACCTGTGTGTATGTGTGTGAGTGTGTATATGTGGGAATGTGTCTATGTATGTATTTTTGTATGTGTGTGACTATGTATATGTGTGTACTTATGAGTGTGTATGTAAGCGTGTATATGCATGCACGTGGGTACGTGTGGGGATATACATATTAACTCACTCTTCCTCGAAAGGCTTCTCTCTTCTCTCCTGATCATCCCTTCAGCCCCCCACATGCATATATCGTGGGTCATATTCCCTAAAGGATCTTTTGATTAGACCTTGATTAACCTTGATTAGCTTAAAATGTTAACTAGTAAGAAAACATCAGTTACTATCTCAAGTGTCAATTATAGAGTATTTCTAAAGGTAGAGTTAGAAGAGACTTTCAAGCTTATCATAGCCAGCGCCGACCTCCCTAATTTTACGGATGGGGAAATTCAAGGCCCAGATAGGCTAAGTGACTGAGTTAAGTCTAGTGGAAGGTTATGTTTAGAATCCAGACTTCTGAGCTGCTTATCTGGCTGGTCTAAGGGTCTTTGTACTTGGCTGAGCTGCCTACCAGCTGACACTCCCTCATCTGCTAATACAGAGACTGTGTTGTTGTTGCCGTTGTTGTTAGGTGCCGTTGAGTCGGTTCTGACTCACAGCCACCCTATGTACAACAGAATGAAACACTGCCCAGTCCTGAGCCATCCTCACAATCTTTGCTATGTTTGAGCTCATTGTTGCAGCCACTGTGTCAGTCCGTCTTGTTGAGGGTCTTCCCCTTTTTCATGATGTGACAGAGACTACGCAGAGAACCATTTCCCTTCCATTCCTACCAAGTTCTGAGATGCCCTTCACCTTGATTTTCTCCTACCACCCCTCCCTTCCACTCTCTCTCCTCATGTACTTCGTTGCCCCTTAGGTGTTATCTTGTGGCCAGAAGGTTCTCCCAAGCCCCCAAACCCATGCCCCATTCCTCCTCACACCCTACCCATTTCCTTAGAATGACACATTGGCCAAAGCGGAAAGGCATTGTTGACCTCATTTGAGAAACAGTTCTGTGGCCTGTTGGGCTCCACATATAAAGTAAGATGTGATGGTCTTGGCTAACTTAGTGAAACAAAGGGCAAAATTTAAAGAGGACCCCTGGCTCTCCTACTTTATCTTTTTCTCAGTTCATCACAACTGTTCCTGCCCAGTACAACCATGTTGTTGTTGTTAGGTGCCGTCAAGTCGGTTCTGACTCATAGGGATCCTACAGGACAGAGTAGAACTGCCCCATAGGGTTTCCAAGGAGCAGCTGGTGGATTTGAACTGAGGACCTTTTCGTTAGCAGCCGTAGCTCTTAACTAGATGCTATCTATTGCTATCCTGAAAACAGACAAACAAAAAACATTTTCTTTTCTTATAGTTGTTAGGTGCGGTGGAGTCAGCTCCAGTTCGTAGTGACCTTACGTATAACAGAACAGAAACATTTCCTGATCCTGCACCATTCCCACGATCATTGGGATGTTTGAGTCCATTGTTTCAACCGCAGTTTCAATCCATCTCATTGAGAGTTTCCCTCGTTTTTGCTGACCTTCTACTTTACCAAACATGATGTCCTTCTCCAGGGACTGGTCTTTCCTGATGATGTGTCCAAAGTAAGCAAGATGAAGTCTCGCCATCCACACTTCTAATACTTTAGGCCAGGGTCATGTGTTTTTTCTTTTGGAAGAGCACAGAAGTAAAGTGCCACGCTCATCATTTCATATCAAGAGTGCATATTCGTAAGATGAGTTATCACTGTTGATAACCTCAATCACCTGGCTGAGGTAGTGCTTTTCAGGTTTCTCTTCTGTAAAGTTACTCTTTGCCCCTATCCACACTCTATTTACTCTTTGGAAGGAAGTCACTGTGCACAGCCCACACTTAAGAAGTGGGGATAACTCCTCCTTGAGGGTTGAGCATCTATGCTGTTGTTGCTGTTAGGTGCCATCGGGTCGATTCCGACTCATAGTGACCCTATGTACAACAGAACGAAACAGTGCCCGGTCCTGTGCCATCCTCACAATCATTGTTATGCTTGAGCCCATTGTTGCAGCCACTGTGTCAGTTCATCTTGTTGAGGGTCTTCCTCTTTTTCGCCGACCCTCTACTTTACCAAGCATGATGACCTTCTCCAGGGACTGATCCCTCCTAATAACATGTCCCAGGTATGTGAGACAAAGTCTCGCCATCCTTGCTTCTAAGGAGCGTTCTGGCTGTACTTCTGGCAGTCCGTGGTATATTCAATATTCTTCGCCAACACATAATTCAAAGATGTCAATTCTTCTTCGGTCTTCCTTATTCATTGTCCAGCTTTCACATGCATATAAGGCGATTAAAAACACCATGGCTTGGGTTAAGCGCACCTTAGTCCTTAAAGTGACATGAGATGGGAAACTGGGTCTGGACTACATGGGAAATCTCTGCACTATCTTTGCAATTTTGCTGTAAGTCTGAAGCTATTCTAAAATTAAAAAAAAATTAAACAGCAAGAACAACAAAAAAAAAGCATTTATTTTGAAAATAGATGCTATAAAGTGTGCTTCTCTCAGATTATTTAAAGAAAACAATAGGGCTGAAAGATAGGAGCTTCCATCCTTGGCAATTCTGACTTTCCCATTGGCATAGCCATTGCTCTAATCTCTGGCCTTCATTCAAAATGGTGACATGTTGGAGAACTTAGAGGTCATTTAGAAGGAGGCTGAATGTTCCTAAACGCCAGCCCATTTAAATAAAAATACAGATGTGCAGGCTCTGCCCCAGAGCATGGGTGGTGGGGACTCAGGAGTCTATACTTTTGAAAATCTCCTCTGGTGTTTCTCTTGAGCAGCCAGGTATGGAACCCGTTGATCTGGGCCAATGCCTCATTTTACAGATTAGAAAGTTAAGTGACAATTTATGCAGCTAAACAACTCTTAATTCGCAAATGTGGAATTCTTTCCCATTGCAGCTGGTTTGCAGGTAACATCTCCAGGTCACAGTCTGAGCAGTTACTGAGACAAAAGGTAAGTAGTCTTGTTGTCCTTTAAAATCGCCTCTTAGAACTTTTTTCTATGGTGGGGCCTAGAGGGTAGTGGGCTTTTCATAGAATCCTTACTGCCGATTATGCAGTCAACTCATCATAGTGTTGGTTGTTGAGCCCATGGGTTACCAGGCCTTTCATGTCTAGCCACTTCCTCTGTTTCTGGCATCTGTTGCTGCACAATAAACCACCCTCTCATTCAGTGGCTTGAAGCAACAGTGATTTGGGATTTCTCACGATTCTGCGTGTTGGCCGGGCAGGAGGTGCTTCTGCAGGCTTTGCTTAGGGTAACTCATGTAGCTACATTTAGCTGGTGGATTGACTAGGGGGTTGGGCTCAGCTGAAACTATCAGCTGGGGCACTTCAGTGCTTCTCCGTGTGGCCTCTCCACGTGGGTAACTTGGGCTTCCTCACAACAAGGTGATCTCAAGGCGGGGTTCCGAGAGGACGAGCCCCATAATGCAAGTGTTTATTGAGTCTCTGCTTTCATCATGTTTACTAATGTCCCATTGATCAAAACAAGTCACATGGCCAAGCCCAGAGTCAATGTGAGAGGAGACCACACAGGGTATAAATACAGAAAACCAAAAACCAAACCCATTGCCGTCAAGTCAGTTCCGACTTATGGTGACCCCACGTGTTACAGAGTAGAACTGAGCTCCATAGGGTTTTCTTGGCTGGAATCTTTATAGAAGCAGATCTCTAGGCCTTTCTTCCGTGCTGCCTCTGGGTGGGTTCGAACTACCAACCTTTTGGCTAGTAGTTAAGCACAAACTGTACCACCCAAGGACCTATCATAAACACAGGGAGGTGATGTATTGGAGGTCATCAATGTAAGTGTCTCCCACAGCTCTGTTACTGCTCATTAGCACCTAAGCCAGAAGAGAGCGAGTGTAATAGGAAATAATCCTTCATTACTAATTGATAGGAAATTGCCAATTGTAAGCTATTTTTGACCCGCAAAATGACACTCGGATATGGTTTAATCTAATAAAACACCAAACACACCTAATATTTCCTTGGTGGGTGCTAGTGACAATGTGATAACTTTGCTACCTCACTATTTTTTCCCCTTCACGGTTTTTCTTCCCTGTGCTTTCTGAATCTAGATATGCTTACACTTAGCACAAGCCATTAAGAAAGACCAGTTGAGTGTAGAACTTCAACAATTTGCTCTGCGTCTTTGGTTTTCTGAAATCTTCCAAAGGCATGATATGCTGGTACCTTGTTGCCATTGAGTCGATTCCAATTCATACAGTGGTATGTGGTTTCAATTTTTATTTTGGAAAGATGAAAAGATTAGGCTTGCACAAGAACGAAACGGAAAGTTATCAAAGAGGGTTAAAATTACCTGGAAAGGAAGCGTTGAAGCTTGCAGGGTAGGTCTGTAAAGAGATGGAGTGAGAAAAGGAGGAATGCTGAAAACGAGTTCTCAAGAATAATGCAAATGTTCTGTGTCTTCCACATTGTCCTTCCTTTTCAGGGAAAAGAAGGATCCTTCATGGTTAGAAATTCTAGCCAGATGGGGATGTACACAGTATCCTTATTCAGTAAGGCTGTGAAGTAAGTATCACAGGGCCTTATATCTTTTATCTTTTGTGTATGTTCCCTGAATATGCCGGTCACTTAGTCACATTTTGGGATAAGACACTACTTTTAAAAGTCAAACTTTTGGATCAAAGTATTTCTGTTGGGTTTGACCATTTGTACGTATCTTTTTTTGTTCCTCGTGTAAAAGAGGCTGTTGGCTGGGTGATCCTCTCCTGTCCAACCTCAGGCAGCAGCAGAGTATGCGAGGCACAGCATGCCAGAGTAAACATTTGTTCAAAAGTTCTCGGTGATTCCCCTCGATTCAGACTTAGGCCTAGAAAGAGAGAAAAATAGCAATGGAGCCTGTATACCCTCAGCCCAAGCCAACTGCTGAGCTGAGAAACCTACCCCAGTGTCCGGTTTTGAATAAGCCATTCTAGATGGAGCCAGAGGTCATGGAAGGCTGAATCAGAGTAGCTGCGTTTCCTGGGCAGCTTCTCTCTAGGGTGCTGTCT
This sequence comes from Trichechus manatus latirostris, assembly GCF_000243295.1. Classification (NCBI taxonomy): domain Eukaryota; kingdom Metazoa; phylum Chordata; class Mammalia; order Sirenia; family Trichechidae; genus Trichechus; species Trichechus manatus. The sequence continues at coordinate 653,538 of NW_004444098.1, read as the reverse complement.
TCTTTGGGTGGTTAAGAGTTCCGGTTTGAAGCCACACTTCTGAGTTCAAATCCCAGAAGTTACCATTTCAGAGCTTTATGGCATTGAGTTTGTAAACCTTTGTGCCTCCGCTTCTGAATCTGAAAAGGGGACATAATAATTATTATTATCATTCTGTGGATAAAGTGAATTAATTCATGTATTGGCTTAGAACAGTGCCTGGAACACAGTAAGCACTTAATAAATTAATTGTAATTACTGTTGCTGTTGGGAAAAAGTTGTTCTATCTGCCCCACTCCATCCCCCAACACTTAGGCATATAAGACAGCCCACAATCATCTCAGGCAAGTCATCATCACCAACATCAAGATCCCTCTCCAGAGTTCTACAAGCCACTTCCCCATTGGTAGTGAGTAATTTCTTCCTTTTCAACCCCCTGCGAAGCAAATAGGAAAGCTGTTTGTATATTTACCATTTTACAGATGAGAGGATGGAGGTTCAGAGTTTAAAAAGACCTTCCCAGGAAGCTCATAAGTGACCAGGCTTCCAACAGCGGAGTCCACTTTCCTTTAACCACACTCCCCCGTGTCTACGCGGAAACCCCCAATGCTTTGGAGTGAGAATCCGGCCAAGCCCTCATCAAGACCATTTGAAAAAAGAATTTCTTTGTGTGCAACCCCGGTTTTAACAGTTGGATTCAATGATCCTCTGCCTTCATGGCTTTCCCACGATCCCTGCCCTGCTGGGCGTATAAGTATCTTTGTAATAATTAAGAGATTAAAAAGTTATTTTATTTTTTTATTGCTTTTATAACTAAAATTTTTATTGTGATAAATATATATATAACAAAACATTTGCCAATTCAACAATTTTTACCCATACAGTTCAGTGACATTGACTACGTTCCTCATGTTATGCAACCATTGCTGCTATCCATTCCAAATTATTCCCCCACTATTAATAGGAAGTCGGTGCCCCCTAAGGAATGACTCTCCCGTCCCTCCTCCCTCCCACCCCTGGTAACCACTGATAAACTTTAGTCTCTACACCTTTTTCTATTTCATATAAGTGGGATCACACAATATCAGTCCTTTTCTGTCTGATTTATTTCACTCTGCATGATGCTTTCAAGGTTCGTCCATGTTGTGGCATGTATCAGGCCTTCATTTCTCTTTATGGCCGAGTAATATTCCACTGTGTGTATAGACTACATTTTGTTTATCCACTCATCTGTTGGTGGACATTTAGGTTGTTTCCATAAAGTTATTTTATTTTAAGAACGTTTTTTACAGAGCACCTACCTCCAACTTGAGATGCTAGGATGTACACCAAGCAATCACGTGATATTTTCCAATCTCAGAAGCTACATCCCCAAGTGTGTTTCGTGTACTAGGCTGCACACTGTAATACCTGCATACTAGCTAAAGCCAACCCAGTGAGAACTGGGAGAAGACTTGGTTCCTTGAAAAAGCAAAAGTTCTGTGGCTCTCTGGCCCTACAGTTTTGGCCAAATTTGCTATCAGCCATTCTCCTAGTCAAGCTTCTTGACTCCAGATTCATTTTTGAAAGTGTCTGGGTAAATAAATCGGCAAGTAGGTAGATATATAAATATACTTATATATATAAATACATAAAGACCCATAAAACCAAAATTCGTTGCCGTCAAGTTGATTCTCACTCCTAGCGACCCTATAGGACAGAGTAGAACTGCTGACCTTTTGGTTAGCAGCCATAGCCCGCCGTAGTTCTTAGCCACTGCGCCACCAGGGCTCCATATACACATACATATATATATGTATGTATATATATATATATATATGTATGTATATATAAAACCAAAAAAACCCAAACCAGTTGCTGTTGAGTCTATTCCGACTCATAGTGACCTTCTAGGACAGAGTAGAATTGCCCCATAGGGTTTCCAAGGAGCCGCAAGCAGTGGAACGATGCAAAGCCCGTGTCTTGACTGCGATGCCATAGTTGAAGACCTAAGACTGGCATATTGCTCTTAATTAGCCAATTTACCACTATTGCGTAAAAGTGGAGCGAGAGAAAAAAATCGGCTTATGTGGAAAAGGTTCACATGAGGAATTAAAGGACATCTCCACCCACATGGCTCCCCACCCCCTACCCCCACTCCCAAAGAGCCTCCCACCCATGCTCTGGGGTGACAACACCCACAGCCCAATCGTCTTTGCCCTTCCAAATTTTATCTCCAATTTTTTATCCTCAAAGAGAAGTGCTATTCAGAAGAATGATCTTGAACAACTGCCAGGTTCTCCATCCTCAGAGGAAGAGTCCAGCTTTCTGTTGACTAAGGCAGGAGTAGTCCCTAAAGTTGGAATCGTGCATCACAAAATACACACAGAAAACTGAAGAGAATGAGATTAAAAAAACAAATCTAAAATATACATTTTAGTATTTTCTCTCTCTACCCCAGTGGAGTTTCTTGTACATTCTTGGGTTGTAATCATTCTATTTTGGAGGCATAGATTTATACTATGGAGCCCCTGGGCGATGTAAAAGGTTGAGAAACCCTCACCGACCTTCCTCTCCCCAGTTTGCGAATACATCTAAAATAATCATGTCGCCATTATTTACTCAAGTTGCAAATGTTAATTAAGAATGTTCTAACATTCTTTCTTCCTTACTAGAGATAAAAAAGGAGCTGTGAAACATTACCATGTGCACACAAATGCTGAGAACAAATTGTACCTGGCAGAAAACTACTGTTTTGACTCCATTCCAGAGCTTATTCACTATCATCAACACAATTCAGCAGGTAATTTATTTCAGATTTTCTTTTATGGGTTCTTGTCAATAGCTATCAATTTTCTTGTATATTACGATCCTCCTAATAGCCTTAATTGTATAGGGAGCCATGAAGGTAAGGAAAAGAAATTGCCTTCAAGCTCAGGGCATGCTGTGATTCGTAACTCACGTTTCCTGGGATATAGCATTATAGGCTCTACAATGCCAGAAAGAGTGAAGTGGAAAGAACAGAGTGACTTAGAAGCAGAGATGCTCTTTTTAAAAGTATTTGTTGTCTTTTTTCTGTTTATGGAAGTAAGTTGATCGTAAAATTCAAGCAGTGTGGAAATACGCATGATTAGAGAGAGAACCTCTCTGGACAATGTGATGTCTATTCTGCCAGATATTTTTTTCTATGCTGATACTAACATTTATTATTAATTTTCTATATACATACATATAT
>NW_004444098.1:648879-650245 GCF_000243295.1 Trichechus manatus latirostris | reverse complement strand
TATATTCAGTATAATTTTTACGGCGATGAGATCATTCTACATATACTGCTTTTCGGCTTGCTTTCTTTACTCAGCATGTCTTAGAGATTTTTTCATGCAAATACATCTAGTTTAAAACCAGTTTCCATGGAGTGGATTCTGACTCATGGCGACCTCATGTGTACCAGCGTGGAACTGTGCTCCATACGGTTTTCAAGGGCTGATTTTTCAGAAGTAGATTGCCAGGCTTTTCTTCTGAGGTGTCTCTGGGTGGACTCGAACCTCCAACCTTTTGGTTAGCAGCCGAGTGCATTAACCTTTTGCACCACCCAGGGACTCCATAGTATAAATCTAAGTCTCCAAAATAGAATGATTACAACCTGATAATGTACAAGAAACCCCCCTGGGGTATGCGGAGAAAATATTAACATGCATCTATAGATTCTTTTTTAAATCTCATTCACTTATGTTTTCTTTGTATGTTTTGTGATGCACATAATGTATCAATACAGTACTGTTTGTGTATATATATATACAAATTTTGGAGGAGTGCATTTTTTTTTTTTTTTACAATTAAAGGTGAATGATTTAAAACGTTTGGAGACCACTCAGAAAAAGCAAACAAATACATAGAAAAAGAAAGTAGGGAGGAAGGACATATGTGATACTTCTCATGACCTGGAAAAATTCCCAAGGTTAAAGCAAGAAATACAAGCTACTATAAACACTATGATTATTTCAACCCAGCTTTACCATAACTCAGAGGACACAATTCAAATGACTTGACCAGTTAATGAAATTAACTAGTCAGTTCAATTTTAAAAGTTCAAGTTGTTTCTTTTTCATAATGCACTCTTCTGTAGTGTTGGAATTGTTTGCCAGGCAGGTATATTACTGCAATTATTTGTATATGTATACATATTTATTGGAAGAAAGGCTTGGCAGTCTACTTTCAAAATATCAGCCATTGAAAACCCTATGGAGCACAGTTCTACTCTGACGCACATGGGATCGCCATGAGTCAGAATCAACTCCATGGCAACTGGTAATACATATTTAAATATAAGACTGTAAAAAGATAGTAAGATAAATAGGGAAATTTTTTTTAAATAAAAAATTCCATCAAGCATCTGATTTCCCTCTTTTTTAAAATCGCTTAAAGTTGTTTTATTCTTCTAACTTTTGCTTTGCGTTGCGCTAATTTGTCAATTCAGGCAAATTAATACAACTATGAGACGAATATGGTCAGAATGGACCCTCTCTCTGCATCACAATGTCCTGAACCCTTTGCTTTTCCAGCTACTCTGGAGAGACCTTAAGCAAGGGTGTAAATCGATGGGATGGGATAGGGTGGGATGGGATGGGATGGGATGGGATGGGATGGGAT
>NW_004444098.1:568506-648779 GCF_000243295.1 Trichechus manatus latirostris | reverse complement strand
GGGATGGGACAGGATAGGGTGGGATGGGATGGGATGGGATGGGATAGGGTGGGATGGGATGGGATGGGGTGTAATGAGATGATGCTGATTCCATCGTAGGCATGATCACCCGTCTTCGCCATCCTGTGTCGACCAAGGCCAACAAGGTCCCCGTCTCCGCATCCTTGGGAAGTGGTATGGACATACCCTTGGGCTCTTAAACTCCATTTCTCACCTTTTTTTTTTTTTTTTTTAGGTTAAAAACAATGTGGTCAATTTACTGAAAAAGGGAGAAGACAGGAAGGAGGTTTCTGTTTGGATTGTGTCAGGATGGGCTTCAGCTCTAATATATTTGTTTACTTTCTTTAAAAAAAAATGTTCCTGTCCTCTTCCTAACCTAAATCTGTAATCTCTCCAACATTACAAAAAATATTGTCAAATTCTACCTCTTATTGGTCTTGATCATCACCTCCAATGCCCCTCTGCTCATCCTTCTTCCTGGATTCAGTGCCCCAGCCTGCTCAGGAGCCAGTCTTTAACCATATGTGTTCGGGAAAATGTAACAATATTTTACCATTCTAAGGGCATCAAAGGAGCCCCGGTAGCACAGTGGCTAAAGCGCTCAGCTATTAACCCAGAGGTTGTTGGCTCGAACCCACCAGCCGCTACTCTGGAGAAAGATGTGGCATTCTGCTCCCTTAATGATTACAGCCTTGGAAGCCCAATGGGGCAGTTCTACTCTGTCCTACAGGGTCACTATGAGTCGGAATCGACTCAATGGCAATGGATTTGGTTTGGTAAGGGGGTCAAGCACATTTGACACACACCAAGTCTCTCCCAGATGTCTCTGGTTGTGACTGTTTTTACTCTGAGCCCTTTTGGCAATAACTGTAGCTGCTTCAAGAACAGTATTGTCTGAGGAAGCGTTATCGTGGTATTATAGGCCATAGACCACATACCAAGGATTGTTTTGTGTGTGTGTGTCTGTGTGTTTTTAATTGATTAACTTTAAAAAAAAAAAAAAAAAAAGCCTTGCTGCTCTGCTTATCGTCTGGGGGAATTCTCATTGAAAGGAAATTCCTTGGGAGGCTGTTAGCCCCAAAGCCCTCTGTTCTTGTCCTAAAGAGCATCTGCCTTGCCTTATTAGGAATCTGGGAACTGAAGAGAGAAGAAATCACCCTGTTGAAGGAACTGGGAAGTGGTCAGTTTGGAGTGGTCCAGCTGGGCAAGTGGAAGGAGAAGTATGACATTGCTGTCAAGATGATCAAGGAAGGCTCCATGTCAGAAGATGAATTCTTCCAGGAGGCCCAGACTATGATGTAAGTTTTTTCTGAGGAGTGGAAGCTTAGCCCTCGCTATGGGAAAGCATTATTCCTGGGTAGCGCAAATAGTTTGTGCTTGACTGCTAACCAAAAGTTGGTGGTTCAAACCCACCCAGTGGCACCAAGGAGGAAATGCCTAGCAATCTGCTTCTGTAAAGATTACAGCTAAGAAAACCCAATGGAACACAGTTCTCTGTAACACATGGGGTTGCCTTGAGTCAGAATCGACTCAATGGCAACAGGTTTGGTTTGTTTGTTTGTGTTTGTTTTTATGGGAAGGTATTAGCACTAACAGGCTTATCCCTAACATTTACAAGGCCTGGAGCAAGAGTCCATATATCATAAATATAAATATTTAAAAGTTATAAATCGAGTTGACAAACTTATTCAATAAAATCTATCCTATGCTGCTACTTTGACAATTATACCTTCATAACAACCTGAAATGCCTTACTGGAAATTAGAATTCTCAGGACTCTTTAGAGAAACCAACCTCTGGCCCGTGGCCCCCAGACCTGGTCTACCCGGCCTCCTCCCACCCCCAGCTGCATCCAGCACTAGGAGGGACCTCCATACTTGCATGCAGACGCCACATTGAATACATCCTAGCCTCCTCTCTGTGCCCCCCACACAACTATCTATCCACTACCCATCTTGGCTAGGGATGGGTACAACAATGGTGTGCTCCACCCTTGGGGGTACAGACGAGAAGAGTCTGCGCAGGTCCTGGAGAGGCTCCAGGCTATGTGGGTAGGGAACCCCAGAGTCCTGGGACACGAAGGGTAGTCAAGAAGAGGACATGTGGACTCTGAAGGGGCACTTCCCTTAGCCCTGTGGCCTCCTTGCCCTGTGGGGAGGGGCATAGTTGGATGAGGGATAAGTGGGGCCCTGCAAAGCAGGAGGACAGGAGAATCTGGCAAAAACTTCCTTAGGCTCAGATGTAACCCCTATGTCCTGGTGTAACATTCAAACGTATTGTGCCACTAAAAAACCAAACCAGTTGCTGTTGAGTCGATTTCAACTCATGGTGACCCCATGTGTTTCAGAGTAGAACTGCTCCATAGGGTTTTCAAATCTATGACCTTTCGGAAGCAGATCACCAGGCCTTTTTTCTGAGGCGCCTCTGGGTAGATTCAAACCACCAACCTTTCAGTGCATGCTTAACTGTTTGCACCACCCAGGGACTCCATTTTGCCACTACATTTTATGATAAAGAATCATAAAATGTCATTAAAAAAATCACCTAATCATAAAGAAAGATGTCAAACTGTACCATAAAGGGAAAATGTTAAACCTCAAATGTAATGGTCAACCTGAGGCCTATCATGTGGAAGTATCTGTTGACATGGTGATCCCACCAAGAGCCCCCTGGGCAGTGACTGAATTTGCTCAAGGAACAGCCTTGTACTGAGTGATGGACCCTTGTCCTACCACAAGCCTTCCCTTTGAAAAGAGCTTTGCTGGCTACCATGCAGGTCTCCAGAAGTGCTGACAGATGTGTACTCGAGCTTATTGCCTAAGTAAGACCATAAGACATACCCCCTATGCTTAAACCAAGAAGAAAGAAAATAACCAAGGATTTAATACATCCTCATTTATTTAAAAAAAAAAAAAGATGATGTATGTTAAGTTTAGGTTTACTCTACACATTCAAATATTAAAGAATCATCCTGTAACAACAATTGGTCTCTAGTCACTTGGAGCAACAGAGGAAGAAGGAAAGTCAGGAATAGGAGGAGGATATGGAACGTATGGCTAATTGCCTCCATGAACAACTGCCTCCTTTGCCATGAGACCAGTACTGGATGGTGCCCAGTTACCATTAATGAACATTATGATCAAAGATTCCATAGAAGAATCCTGATCAAAAGGGAGAAAGTGCAAAACATAATTTCATATTCTCATAGACTCTAGACTTTCTGGAGCCATGGAGGCTGGATGAACCCCTAAAACTATTGCCCTGAGATAATCTTTAAACCTTAAACCAAAAATATCCTCTGAAGTCTTCTTAAATCCAAACAGTAGTTTAGCTTAACTAGTAAAGATTGTCTGCCTTGAGCATTGTGTTCTTTAAACAACCATCTATATGGAATCAAACTGACAACAGCAACTTGAAAGATTAGATAGGAACCTTAGGGGGCAGTGAGTTTATGTTAATGGGGGAGGAACAACTCAGAAAAGGAGGGTGAGAATGGTTGCACAACTCCAAGAATGTAATCAATTGTCACTGAATTGTACACGTAGAAACTGTTGAATTGGTGTATGTTTTGTGCATATTCTCAACAACAGCAACGGCAAAATAAATAAAATTTTTTGAAGAAAGAATCATCCTGTAAATTGACAGGAATAGAGAAATCATATGAAGACAAGTTGATGAACATCGTGATACCTGAGCGTCCACCCCATCATGACCTACCAGACGTGCCGTGTCGTGTGGTTCCTATTTATAAATCCATTATTGAAAAAAAGCATGTAATAATAACATAAAATGAATTAAAGAGAGAAGAGTCATGCTTAATCTTACTTTCGGAGTCCCTGGGGGTCGCAAACAGTTAAGCGCTGGACTACTAGCGAAAAGGTTGGCTGTTCGAACCTACCCAGAGGCATCTCAGAAGAAAAGCCTGGTGATCTGCTTCTGAAAGCTCACAGCCTTGAAAACCCTATGGAGCACAGTTCTACTCTGATACATGTGGGGTGGTCATGAGTCAGAATTAACTCCAGGGCAACTAATAACAAGTCTCACTTTTGTAACACAGCAACAATTTTCATTTTACCTACGCCTGTCATATTCTGATATTATTTTACTCTAGAACAAAATATTTAGACGTGAGAGTTAGATGCTTTTCAATGGAAGTGAGTGCTCTTAGAGTGGCTTCCTCCAAATCAGTGGTGGAAGTTCTCAGGATGTCACGAGACAAGCCAGGGTTTTCGAGGCAACAGACCACTGCCGCCCTGGTTCTGGGTGGGAAAGTGTAAAACAGCACAGGCTGCTACACCCACACTGCTAACCTGCTGCTGGGGTTGCCAACGTCCCGCACGAGGTGTCGTTTTTTGCCTCCAAAGGCTAATATATTCCCAGCATAAGATCCTGGACTTTTTCCTTTCTTTCTCTGTTCAGGGAGAAGGGAGAACTGAAAACAAACAAAAATCTGAGAGTGATTCTTTTTCAGAACGTCTGGAAAACAGAGTGTGGAAATTCAGTACTGACCTTTTAAAATCTGTTGTTTCCAGGAAACTCAGCCACCCCAAGCTGGTTAAGTTCTATGGAGTGTGTTCAAAGAGATACCCCATATATATAGTGACTGAATATATAACCAACGGCTGCTTGCTTAATTACCTGAAGAACCATGGAAAAGGACTCGAGCCCTCCCAGCTCTTAGAAATGTGCTACGACGTTTGTGAAGGCATGGCCTTCTTGGAGAGCCACCAGTTTATACACCGAGACCTGGTAAGTAACGCCCTTGGAAGCTCAAAGAAAGGAAAGAAAGCAGTCCACAGTTCTGACTTCCAAGGATGGGGCCACTGGGAGGGACAGCGAGGGGGACACCTTTACTTTTACTTTGATCGCTTGCGATTTGCTTAAGCGTCTGACACTTTTGTAATAAAAATCCCAATTTGAAAATAAAATATGAGAAGTACTGAAAATCAAAGAACAGAAGCAGTAGAAGAAGCCATTGAGAGCTATGTAGCTGTGTTGTGGTATGAAGAAGAGATGAAGAGGAAAGACTTTAACCAATGGAATTTTTCTTGGAACCATTACATCCAAGTTGACCTTTACTCCCGGAAGGGCTTAATGCTAAAGCAGTCATTTGATACAATAACTGAAAATACAAAAACCAGGAGGAAATGCAATTTGTGTGTGTCTCTGACTCAGGGTGGGAGGAGAGAGTGTTCTGACTGGTACTCCCTGGGATTTCTCTTTAGAGAGTTTCTTGTGCTGAATAGCCAATATGCCATGCGTGCGAGGCCAGTGAATTCCAAAACTCCCTGGTACAGCTTCTATGCCTCCAAAGCAAGAGCTTTCAAGAGGTGACAAATGGCCAGGCCTCGTCTTTCTCGGTGCATCTGTTACCGTGCAGTATCCTAGTGCTGGAAAGCCCACCCTTATAAATACTTCCTCCTTTCTCACTGATTAACCGAGGCTCCGAGTTTGACGTGGAACATCTTTCATTTCATGTTGTTGGATAGGATGGATGCGTGGGTGCAAGTGACTCAGGGGAGCACGTTTCCATTTTGAAAAATTGCGATTTGCAAAGGAAAAACAGACAACTTCAGAGCATGTGGGTTGTGATAGGCAATCAGATTTTGCGGAGCATTCTGCAGAAGAGAAGAAAAGGATCTGATTCTCATGTCAGGCAGTTCTTGGGCGCTTTTAATACTTGGTGGGTTTGTTTTTCCTCCAAAGGCTGCTCGGAACTGCTTGGTGGACAGTGATCTCTCTGTGAAAGTATCTGACTTTGGGATGACAAGGTAAGCCAACTCCAAAGAGGCAACCAGTGAAAGAGGGGTTTCCATTAACATCTACATGCCCATCACCGCTGCAGACGTCGCGGGGCTATAGAAGGTGCTCTGAATTGGGGATTTAGACACCTGGGTTCCCCATCCCCCCTACTGCCCCTGACTACCTGTGAGGTGTGCTTCAACTCATGTCTTCACCTGTAAGAAATGAAACTTGTTCTTCAGAAATTATCTGAAGCCCCTTTTAAGTCTATCAACACTCTGCTGAGTATTTTCTAAACTTCTGAATGTAGTTGTTGTATGCCGTGGAGTTGACTCCCACTCATAGCGACCCTGTGTGACAGAGTAGAACTGCCCCATAGGATTTGCAAGGCTGTAATCTTCAGGAGAGCAGATCGCCTTTCTCCTGGGGAGCTGCTAGGTGGATTCCAACTGCCGACCTTTCCCTTCGCATCCGAGCGTTTACCCATTGCACCACCGTGGCTCCTTAAACTTCTGAATAAATCCCATTAAATACTCTAAATATTTAAACATAATATGCTACAGCCACATTATTTGGAGAAGTATATATTATGCTTATTAGTTATAATATGATTCTAATATATAATTATATATAATATTATTACTGTATACATTATACAAGGAGCCCTGGTGGCACAATGGTTAAGTGCTCAACTGCTAACGGAAAGTTTGGCAGTTTGAATCTATCCGGTGGCTCCGTAGGAGAAAGACCTGGCGATCTACTCCCGTAAAGATTATAGACTAGAGCACCGTATGGGGCAGTTCTATTCTGTCACATGGGGTCACTATTAGTTGAAATCAACTCGACAGCACCTAACCGCAACAACATATATCATACATATTTTAACTCATCGAGGCTCCTATAGACCTTTCTGGGTTTTCTATGTGCAAATGGGCAGAGCATTAACGCTAAGAAAGCTTTTGTTTTCATGTTGTTAAATTTTCCGTATCACCACTGCAGCTTGTTTAAACATTTTCTTGATTGACTCTCTGTATGCATTACTCTATTTGGAGCCCTGGCTGCTAACCAAAAGGTCAGCAGTTGGAATCCTCCAGCCGCTCCTTGGAAACCCTCTGGGGAAGTTCTACTCCGTCCTGTAGGGTCTCTATGAGTCAGAATCAACTTCATGTCAACAGGTATAAGAAGGAATACATGATGCTGCAGAAGAAAATTTAACCACATGGGAAAATGCTCATGATATGACATTAAATAAAAAATAAAAGCAGATCTCAAACCAATAGAAACCCAATTTTGTTTAAATTAAGCAGTTGCCGTCAAGTGGACTCTGACTCATGACAACCCCGTGTGTGTCAGAGTAGAACTGTGCTCCATAGGCTTTTCAATGGCTGTGATCTTTCAGAAGTAGATCACCAGGCCTTTCTTCCAAGGCACTTTTGGGTGGACTCAAACCGCCAACTTTTCAGTTAGCAGCCAAGCACGTTAACTGTTTGCACCGCCCAAAGACTCCTTGTTTATAGGAGAAAAGATTGGAAAGTACAAGCAAAAATGTACCTTGAGTGGTAGAATTACAAGTTATCTTTGGGGTGGGATTCTTAGTTTTTCGTTTTGTTTTGTTTTGCCATTTGGGTGTTCTATAGTCACCAAGTTTTTGCATTCAGAGTTTGCTATTTTCAAAGTTAAATATCATTTTTTAAAATGCTTTCAAGTCATAAGCAGCCTCTAGCTAAGCTCACACTTTAAAAGGAAGCAAAAGAGTCAGAAAACAGGCATTTGGTTGAGAGCCTGATGGCTCTGTGTCCCCCATCAGCCTGTGCTGCTGCCATTTTGCTCCGCCATGTTGCTTAAGGTCTGTGTTGATGTTTTCCCCACAGGTATGTTCTTGATGACCAGTATGTCAGTTCAGTAGGAACAAAGTTTCCGGTCAAGTGGTCAGCCCCAGAGGTGTTTCACTACTTCAAATACAGCAGCAAGTCTGATGTATGGGCATTCGGTAAGTGTGTGGCCACACAGGACTGTTTCTTAAGCCAGCTTCCACAACAGGAAACCACAAGAGCAGCAACACCCATTTTTAAAAGGCCCTTGAACACTTACAAAATCACACGGATGGCCTGAGACAAGTAAGAGGTGGAAGAAGATGCTTTCCTTCTTGGGCCGGGTGTTAGGATGTCTACTACACGTTGAGTAATGTACATCCTGCTAACCCTTTCTCATAAAATTTAAGGGGATAAAAGCTTTTCTGCTGAAGATCTTGAAAAGGAACGATCGGAAACTAGAGCTGGCACGAAATTCAAAAAGTGGACAGGCTTAAAATGAAGCCATCCACTTTTCTGCCCAAGGACAGCCATGACAACTGTTCACTTCTGAACTGACCAATTCTTTTGGCATCTCTGGTGTAAACACAAACATGAATCGGTGCTTTTTTTGGCCCATGCCTAGTTTCAATTACTCTCCTTGTTAAAATTCATATTTTAGATCAGGGGCCAGTAAACCACATCCCAAGGAACAAATTTGGGAGCTGTTTCTGTAAGTAAAGTTTTATTGGCACACAGCCATGCTTCTTCATTTACAAATTGTCTATAGTTGCTTTTGTGCTACAGCGGCAGACTTGAGTAGTTGCCACAGAGGCCATCTGACCCACAAAGTCGAAAATACATTCTGCTGTATCTAACCCTTTACAGGAAAAGTTCACTGACTCTTATTTTATTAACATATCTATATTGAAATTTATTAAAGGTAATTAGCGAACAGAAACAATTTTAAAATTATGACTCTGTGGATTTTGATATTTTTCTACATTGTGAGGAATGCCAAGCCTGTTTTCAATCACTGTCAGATTGGCGCAGGGGAAATAACCCAAATTATCATAAAGTTATGGAATATATTATATATGACTGATACCTATTTCGTGCCTGTCTTAGTTCATAAGTGAAATCTGACTGTTGTTTGACACCTATAAGACTGCCTGAGAAGGGAAAATTTAGTTAGTTGTTTATTTTTCTACATGACATAGTCTTTAAAAAATACAATTCCTTTTGTTAAAGTGGCATTGTTCTTGTAAAAAAAAAAATTCCAATGTGCATAGAAAAAGAAGGAAAAAAAAACAACCCAAGATAGTATTTTGGTGAAGACTTGATGTCATTTTGTGTGGATTAATTTTTATACCTTGTTGTCAAAATTAGTTCCAATCTCCTTATATCAATTGATATGCCTTATGAATGCTATAAAAAAAAATCAGTATCCTCCAAGGCACAACAATTGGTCTCTATTCACCTGGAGCAAAAGAGGAAAAAGGAGATTCAGGAATAGGAGGAGGATATGGAATGTGTGGCTAATTGCCTCCATGAACAACTGCCTCCTTTGCCATGAGATCAGAAGAACTGGATGGTGCCAGGTTACCACCACTGAACATTTTGATCAACAATTCCATAGAAGAATTATGATCAAAAGAGGGAAAATGCAGAACAGAATTTCAAATTCTCATGGACTCTAGACTTTCTGGAGCCATGGAGGCTGGATGAAACCCTGAAACTATTACCCTGAGATAATCTTTAAACCTTAAACCAAAGATATCCCCTGAAGTCTTCTTAAAGCCAAACAATAGTTTAGCTTAACTAGTAAAAAATGTCTGCCTTGAGCATTACGCTCTTTCAGGAACTATCTGTATGGGATCAAATTGACAACAGCAACTGGAAAGATTAGATAGGAACCTTAGGGGGCAGTGAGTTTATGTTAATGGAGGAGGAACAACTCAGAAAAGGAGGGGGAGAATGGTCGCACATCTTGAAGAATGTCATCGATGTCACTGAATTCTACATGCAGAAACTGTTGAATTGGTGTCTGTTTTGCTGTGTATACTCTCAACAACAACAATAAAACAAACAAAATTTAGAGAAAAAAAAAGCCTAGATAGGAAAGAGGGTTCGGGGAGAATTAACAGCATGTGTGAAAGGCCATGAAGCCAAAAGGAATTGGCACATTCAAGGAACTTTAAAAGACCAGTGAAGAAGAAAAGGTGGTGGGGGGAGAATGAGTCGCATCTGAAGTGGGCAGGAGCCAAATCAAGTGACGTGTGACTTGGAAACCATGCTTCTACTTTACCAATTTGGGATCTTAGAAATATTCAACTGAAATTATTTTAAATTGCTATTGTATGATTGTTTTAATAATGTAAAAGAAATCCATGGATATAAATTATATAATTGCAAGTTTACTTTGAAATAATGAAGATCTGGCACAAGGAACATTAACTTTATAGTTCTTAATAGCTTCCCTACTATTAATAAAAAGATATCAAATATATATGTTTAAAAAAAAATCAGCATCCTTACTCAATAGTTATAGCTTGTTTGCAACCAAAATATCACAGTACGCAGTTTGATTACTCACCTTATGCAGCAGAATTTGCCTTCAGATATTTTCTGGCTATTTCTAAAAATTAAATCCATTCTTAAATAATGTGTCCCCAGTAAGGTATGCAAAAGGAACCTGGGCTTCTGAAAGCAACTCCCAAAGAGGAGCCTCGCACATATTTTGCGCGATGATAACATCCTTGTTGTTGATTTTGTTTTGTTGTTGGTTTGTGATATATTGAGATCCCACGTGTTTCAGAGTAGAACTGCGCCTCATAGGGTTTTCTTGGCTGTAATCTTTAGGGAAGCAGATCTCCAGGCCTATTTCTTCCGAGGTGCCACTGGGTGGGTTCGAACCGCCAACCTTTTGGTTACCAGCCAAACACAAACTGTTCGCACCACCCAGCGACTGTATAATATCCTTGAAATAAGTGTGTAGCCTTCCAAAGAGAGAGATGTAAAAGGAGCACCACTCTTTTAAATGGTTGTTTTAGAATGTTTGTTAAACACACACACACACACACACACACACAAAGCCACAACAATGTCTAAGAGTGCCCTATTATAAACATTTTTCATAAAATCTATAGCCCTAGAAGTCAAAGAAATTTTGAAGTTAGTAGCCCAGTCACGGTTCTCAAATAATTTTCTTCCTTCTTACGTATTTTCGGTACAACAGCACAATGTCTATATGTGGTTTATAAGGACCCCTAGTATCGCAATGGTTAAACACTTGGCTGGTAATCAGAAGGTGGGTGGTTGGAATCCACCAGCCTCTCCGAGGGAGAAAAAGACCTGGCAATTAGCTCCCATAAAGATTACAGCCTAGGAAACCCCATGGGTAATTCTACTGCGTCCTATAGGTTTGCTGTGTCCTATAGGGTTGGAATCGACCCAAGGTCACACAACAACAACATATGTTTTATACTATTTAAGCCTCATGGCAATTCTATGTGGTGCAAATAGCTCCATTTTTCGGATATTTGCGAAATAACCTGAGGCTGGGAGGGGTTAAGAAACTTGCCCAGTCTGTAGGTGGTAGAACTAGGACTCAAAGGCCACATCTGACTGACCCCCAAATGTCCCTCTGGACCACCACGGCCGGATCTTGGTTTCTGAGCCTGGACCTCGATGCCCTGGATCAGCTTCGGGGGACTGTGAACATCCTGAAACCCAACCCAAAAATGCTATCTGTTCACTTTCCCAAAGTGAGAGCTTTTATCCAATTCTCCAAAGGACACCTGACCCACAAAAGACAATGAAGGACCACGTGATAGGAGAAGGGGCGATGAATGTTGCCAATGATTTTATCTTTAAATTTCCCCTGAATGGTAATTTAATTGTGCAGCGAAATTGTTGCATGCAGCTACTATGAGAGAGAGGAAGAAAGGGCAGGACTTCAGTCAGTTGTAAGGTAGAATGAGGCTCCAGCAGCCTCCCGGAAGCGGCCCAAGTGGCTGCCTCTGTGGCTGCCCTTGCCTTTTAACCATTTACCCAGCAAGCACAGACTTCCAGAGCTCAGGGTACAAGGACGGAGACCCCAGATTCCAGAAGCAGTGGTACAGACCCACCTCCGTGCCCTGGGAGCCCGGGCTCAGACCCCTAGCCTTCCTTACCTGGTATGAGACGCTCATTCCCCAAACCCTGTACCTTCTGACGTCGGCTCTTTCTTTTTTGTCTTGGCGCGGTGCAGGGATCCTGATGTGGGAGGTGTTCAGCCTGGGGAAGCAGCCCTATGACTTGTATGACAACTCCCAGGTGGTTGTGAAGGTCTCCCAGGGCTACAGGCTCTACCGGCCGCAACTGGCGTCGGACACCGTCTACCAGATCATGTACAGCTGCTGGCACGAGGTAAGTGTGCCGCCGGGTGAGCGGGGTGGGGGCCCACATGTGCCACCAGCAGGGCAAAGCTTTATTGGATGGAAAGTACCTGCCACAAGGCAGGTGATAATGGCCCTGAGGCCTGCCCTCAAGTGTTTGTAATCTAAAACAAGCAATGCAAGCAGATATTTTAACAAGTCGTGCAGGGCTTTGAACCAGCTTGGCTGGTTCAAACCCCTGCTGAGAATGTGCGTTTCTAACAAGTTCCCAGGCGATGCTAATGCTGCTGGTTACGGACCAGTTCTGAGAACCGCTAGTAGAGCAGTGGTTCTCAAAATTTATCACACATAAGATTCAGCTGGGCATCTTCTTGGAGGCCTGGTGGTGCAGTGATTAAGAGCTAGACTGCTAACCAAAAGATCGGCAGTTCGAATCTACCAGCTGCCCCTTGGAAACCCTATGAGGCAGTTCTACTCTGTCCTACAGGGTCGCTATGAGTCGGAATTGACTCGACGGCAAAGCGTTTGGTTTTTGGTTGTGGAGCTTGTTAAAATGTAGATTCTGAGTCAGTATATCTGGGGTGGAAATGCAAATGCTCAGCAGTGGTTCCAAGCCCTGAACCTATCTCTAGCCCTGATCTTGTTGTTGCTGTGTGCCGTCGATTCTGACTCATAGTGACCCCATGTGACAGAACAGAGCTACCCCATAGGGTTTTCTAGGCTGTCATCTCAAGGGGCTCAAACACAGCAATGATTGTGAGGATGGTGCAGGACCCGGCAGTGTTTCGTTCTGTTGTACACAGGGTCGCTATGAGCGGGAACTGACTCAACGGCATCTAACAGCAATCTTTTCTTTTTAAATTGTGCATTAGGTGAAAGTTTACAGAGCAAATTAGTTTCTCATTCGATACTTTGTCCGTGAAGTGCTTCATGACACTGGTTTCATTCCCCACAATGTGTCAGCACTCTCCCCACTTCTATCCGAGCTTCCCCGTTTCCTTTCATCCTGATTTTCTACCCCTTCCTGCCTTCTCATCTTTGCTTTTGGGCAAATGTTGCTCTTTTGATCTCATATAATTGATTGTCCTAAGGAGCACGTTCCTCTCGGGTGTTCTTTATTTTATGGGCCTGTCTATGGTTTGGCTGAAAGGCGGTCTCCTGGAATGGCTTCAGTTCCAGGTCAGAAGGGTGTCTTAGAGCCATAGTCTCGGGGGTTGCTCCAGTCTCTGTCAGACCAGTAAGTCTGGTCTTTTTTGTGAATTTGGTTTTTTTTGTTCTACAATTTTTCTCCCACTCTGTCTGGGACCCTCTGTTGTGATCCCAGTCAGAGCAGTTGGTAGTGGTAGCTGGGCACTGTCTAGTTCTTCTGGTCTCGGGGTTATGTAGGCTGTGGTTCTTGTGGTCCATTAGTCCTTTGGAACAGTAACAATTTTTATGGAAGCAGATCGCCTGGTCTTTCTCCTGAGGAGCCACTGGGTGGGTTCGAACCACTGACTTTTCCGTTAGCAGCCAAGCGCTTAACAATTGTGCCACCAGGGTTCTGTGTTCCATAACCTCACCCACTGAGCGCATTGTCAAGCTCTGCAGTTTTGGCCAGTCTGATAGAGGAGAAATTTTGGTGCAGCTTTAATATGTGCATCTTTCTAAGAACTATCGTTTTTTCCCTCTGTTCTCTCAGGCATTTGCCTTTTTCCTCCTTTGGTATAAAAATCCCTTTATAAATTAAGGAGGTTAATACTTTTCTGTCATATAAGTTGCAAATATTTTCCCTCAGTTTGTTACTTGTCTATTGATTTACTGTATGGTGTTTCTTTGCCATATGCAAAAGTTTTGTTTTTAATATAGTCAAATGCTGGCTTTTATTTCTTCTGGGTTTTGAGTCACAGTTAGAAAGCCTTTCCCATACCCAGATGTATAGTTGCATTCACCTAGGGTTTCATCTGGTATGTATATGCTTCCTTATTTTACCTTTAAGGAGCCCTGGTAGTGCAGTGGTTAAGCGCTCGACTGCTAACTGAAAGGTCTGTGGTTCAAACCCACTGGCCGCTCCATGGAAGAAAGATGTGGCAGTCTGCTGCCATAAAGATCACAGCCTTGGAAACCCTATGGGGCAGTTCTACTCTGTCTTGTAGGGACGCTATGAGTGGGAATGGACTCGACGGCAGTGGGGGTGGTTCACCTTTACCTCGCTGATCTACTTTGTGTTTGTTCTGGTATGTGGTATAAGGTATGGATCCAAAGATGTCATTTGCTAAATGACTCTCCAGTTGTGGCAGTATTGTTTATTAAAAGACCCCAAAGATACTTAATGGCCGTAAGATACCACCCTAATACTATACTAAATTTCCATTGTGTATTTGGGTTTATTTCTGGATTCTCTCTTCTGTTCTTTGATCTGCCAAGACCACACTATGTTAATTATTGTTGTTATCGTTACTGCCGTCACGTCGGCTCCAGCTCATGGTGACCCCAAGTACAACAAAACAAACCTTTTCCCCGTCCTGCACCATCTTCATGATCATTGGCATGTTTGAATCCACTCAGACAATATTCTGTGCCATCCATAGGGTTTTCATCGACTAATTTTTAGAAGTAGACTGCCAGGCCTTTCTTCCTAGTCTGTCTTAGTCTGGAAGCTCTGCTGAAACTTGTCCCCCAGGGGTGACCCTGCTGGTATTTGAAATACCGGTGGCATAGCTTCCAGCATCACAGCAACATGCAAGCCACCACAGTACAGCAAACTGACAGACGGGTGGTGGGTTTTAATTTTAGAGACTTTATAATATGTTTTAATATTAGGTAAGCTAGCACCCCCTTGTTGCTCATCTTTCTACGTAGTTTTTCTAGCTACTTTTGCATATTTTTTTAAATCTATGAAGTAGAGAATCTGTTTATTTAGCTTGAAGCAAACTTGTTCATATTTTTGAGAGATTGTGTTTAGTTTATATTTTAACTTGGGAAAATTGATATAGTTACGATGTTGCTTTGTCCTATTCTAGACCAAGGGGTGTTTTGCAATGCGTTCAAGTCTGTATTTTCAGCAGTGTTTTACAGTTTTCCTCATTTCGGGGTACTTTTTGTTAAGTATTTTATTTTGGTTGTGGTTGATATTGTAAACGGGGTTCTCTCTTCCATTACACCTTCGAATTGGTTATTGTAGGTTATCTATGAAGGCTATTGGTTTGTATGTTAATTTTATATCCTGCTCTCCTTGTGAATTCTTTTTTGCTTGGGTTAGTTCTATCATTGATTCTCTTGGTTTTTCCAAGTATACAATCATATCCTATGCAAATGCAGCTGCTTTTGCTTTTCCAATTCTCGGGGCTCTAATTGTTATCTCTGTCTGATTGCATTGGCTAATACCTCCGACAGAGATAATGAAAAGAGTGGTGGATAGAGCCAGCATCCTTGCCTTGAGTCCTGACCTTCGTAGAAATGTCTGTAATGTTTCCACATCTGAAAAGTTGCTGGTTTTAGGACTGCAGTAGAAATATTTTATATAGTTTTTTTTTTAATTATAACATTCATAAATGAACACATTGGGTTTTTCTTTTATTTAGCTCCCAGAAAAGCGTCCCACATTTCAGCAACTTCTATCTTCCATTGAACCACTTCGGGAAAAAGACAAGCCTTGAAGAAGAAATTCGGAGAGTTGATGAGAGTGGATATACGTGTTGGCCAACATTTTCACTCTTCTTTGAAGAGAAAGTAGCAAGGCATAATGTAATTTAGCTAGTTCTTCTTAATGGTGTTCTGTGTGCTGTTTGTCTGTTATATGATCTAGAAATTAACAAGGTAGGAAACCAAAAATTTCCTTGACTTTCAGGTCAAATGAGTAATTTGGTTTGTGCTGCTCTTAACATAATACTTCCTAGCCTATCGCAGAAGCATATTTTCTGATTGCAGTATGGAGAAGGTGTGTACCATGTGTAAACATTGAACAGAATTGAAAAATTATTTGTTGGATCTTCGTTCTTTTCTTTATACTGTTGCTGTCATGATAATTAAATATGTTATTAGCATGTACAAAAATGTGGACATTTGCCTTCATGTTTCAATATTCTCAAACAGTAGCACTCATGAGAGTCAAGAAGAGAGTTTATTAAAACAGAGATTCCTACGACCCACCCCAGAGACTCTGGAAGAGCAGGTCTGAGGGTCGCCCAAGAATTTGTATTTCTAACGAGCTCCCAGAGGATGCTGATGCTGTCAGTCTGAACTGCGCTAGGGGACCTCATTATGTGGTGGGGCATTGCTGTTGTTGTTGTTAGCGGCCGTTGAGTTAGCCTCCAACTCACGATGACTCTGTGTCAATAAAATGAAACACTGCCTGGTCCCGCGCCATCCCCATGATCGGTCGTGGATCAGACGGTTGTGATCCATAAGGTTTTCACTGACTGATTTTTAGAAGTAGATTGCCAGACCTTTCTTCCTAGTCTATTGTAGTCTGGAAGCTCCGCTGAAACCTGTTCAGCATCATAGCAACACTCAAGCTTCCACTGCCAGATGGGTGGTGGCTGTGCATGAGGTGCATTGGCCAGGAATCGAACCCAGGTCTCCCGCTTGGAAGGCAAGAATTCTACCACTGAACCACCACTACCCCCACGGGGCATCATTAGTTGGCCCATAATTCAAACCAAATGGCACCATTTTCTTCTGATATCCAGATGAGAACAATGACTTCTTACGTCATCATGTACACAAATATAAAACTTAAGTTAAAACTATTAAATAACATATTAAATATATTTCACATAGAGCAAAATTAAAAAGATACAAAGTCACAATTTGATGCTCTTCCTTAGTCTTAACCATTATCAATTTCAACTCAGTCTCACCATGGTCTTCTCTCTAGAATTTGTTAGATTGCTGCTTCCTAATCATTTGAAATCTTTCAGTTGTGGGCTCTAGGGATTCTGGCTAGTTTGATAACTGAGGTTTCCATTTCATTCTTCCATCTTGATACCAAAGTACAGAAGTCCTATTTTAGCTTTCCATGGCTGTTACTAGAAGGTACTTTAGCTTTAAAACTGTTCCTGGGATTGCCCTGCTGCTGGGCCCATGGGTTATTAATCTCTTCTGGAATACTTGATTGCCCTGTCTATAATGTCAAGAAGTGGGAGAGAAAAGTTACACGGAGGGCACTATTGCAATAAAAACTGAAACCAAACGCATTGCCGTCAAGTTGATTCCAACTCATGGCAACCCTGTGTGTTACACAGTAGAACTGACCTCCATAGGGTGCTCTTGGCTGTAATCTTTATAGAAGCAGATCACCAACCTTTCTTCCATGGTGCCACTGGGTGAGTTCGAACCACCAATGTTTCTGTTAATAGCTGAGTGCAAACCGTTTTTGCCACCCAGGCTTCTTACAATGAAAAACCCGTTTAAAACCCATTGCTGCTAAGTCAATTCTGACTCATAGCGACCCTATAGGACAGAGTAGAACTGCCCCAGAGGGTTTCCAAAGAGCGGCTGGTGGACCCCAACTGCTGACCTTTTGGTTAGCAGCCGAGCTCTTAACCACCGTGCTACCAGAGCTCCTACAATGAAAGGACACTTCAGTTAAACCTAGCTGCTATTTTCCAGTCTCTAAGTTTTTGAGATTTCAGATTAGTCTCCGTGGAAGAACATATGATACAAAAATCCGCAAAGGGAGAATATCAGACACACACCATAGGTCTTCAAATAATGGGGAATAATTGGGCTTTTCTGGCCATTAGATAAGCAGCCCTGGTGGCGCAGTGGTTAAGTGCTTGGCTGCTAACCGAAAGGTGGATAGATGGAACCCATCAGCTGCTCTGCAGGAGAAAGATGTGGCAGTCTGCTTCCGTAAAGATTACAGCCTTGGAAACCCTATGGGGCGGTTCTACTCTGTCCTACAGGGTCGCTATGAGTTGGAATCGACTCAACGGCAATGGGTATGGGCCATTAGATTTTTGCAGTTTGAGTAACAAAATTAGCTCATTATTTCAAAAGCAACTAGCCCAGAATGCAAATTTCAAAATTCAGTATACAGATGTAAGATTGGAATTGTTTTTGTTTATAAGACTTAAAGTTTATGTTCTTTTGGGAGAAAGAAAACCATTATAGACGTATTACTAAATAAGAATGACAGTATGAGGATTAACTGCCTCATTCTTCAACAGTTCTGTTTGGTTGACTTTTAAACAGAAACACTTCAGTCGTTTAAAATTTTTCCATACTGGTCAAGCCCACAAACTGCCTGTCATGTTTTGACTAAAGTATTGTGTCACTGCAAGGTAAGTACCTTTACAAAGCAAATTGAATAGATGAGCCATACAGTCTGTGTCGCAACTACTCAGCTCTGCCTGGTGGCACCAAAGCAGTCATAAAAACCAGTTGCTGTGGAGTCGATTCTGATTCATGGCGACTCCATGTGTGTCAGAGTAGAACCGCGCTCCACAGAGTTTTCAGTGGCTGATTTTTCAGAAGTGGATCGCCAGGTCTTTCTTCTGAGGTGCCTCTGGGTGGATCCGAACCTCCAACCTTATGGTAAACAGCCAAGAGCATTAACCGTTTGCACCACCCAGGGACTCCGGCACCCAACTACTTGGGTTCAAATCTCAGCTTTACCATATCCTAGCTGCATAACCTCGAACAAGTTAAACTCTCTGCCTCAATATTCCCATCTATAAAGTGTGGATAAAGATACTGTGTACCTCAGAGGGTGTTATGAGGTTTAAATGAACTCTTCTATAACAGGTGAGCATCTACTATTGGTATATGAACCTCAGCGTATTAGGGACAAGAACACAAATGTCTAGCTTTCTCAAAAACAGGCGCAGGTCTTACTAGAACCATTTGTTGGATTGATTTTATAATTGCTTTGTACAATAGAGCAATTTGAGAAGCGGGGCTACATCCCAAGACCTTTGGGGTGGTCAAGGGTTCGTTCCGGCAGTCAGACGACAGCTCTGTCCATGGAAGGGAGAAGTAGACAGAATCCACAAAAACCCCAGGACGTGAGTACACACGAGAATACAGCAGTGTGTACATCTAGCAAGCATTTATTGTCTGTCCTGTGCTCAGCACTACTGAGACACTGTGGGTGATTACAAAAGATTGAAGAGATCAGATGCCCACTTCAGAGGGTGGCGTTCAGTTGGGATCGACAGCTCCAGAACAATGGAAGCGCGTTTCTAGCATGTGTGCTCTGGGGGGTTCGTGGAGGCCCCTGGTACTAGCTTTGTATTGTCAGGAGGGAGATGTCGATCAAGAGCTTGGAAGTGAGAAGGTGATGCCTACCAACTCCTCTCTGGATTCTTGTCTCTTCTTTAGACCTGTCACCCTGAAGACGGAAGGGTCCGGTCCAAATGTCACTGTGGGAAATCACTATAGTACTTGAATTAAGTTCACACAAAGAAAGCGGGTCATCCTTTACATGTGGGATAAGTTAAAGGGAACATTGTATGCCCTTCTCAATTCCTGTACCCCACCAGCTCACGGGCACAGTCCTCACAGGCTCTCCATCCATATTCCACACAAGGCTCAACACTTGCTCCCACAGTATAGCCTTTTATTCAACTCCAGCCACTCAACATAGTTACATTTCCCTTCCCCCGACCAGCCTGGGAGACCAAAGACACACGTTCTCTACTATTCTCTGATGTCAACATCCTTTTAGGAAACACAAGGAAAGTCAGCTCCTGAGGCAGAAATAAATACTGAAAGCAGTGAGCGTGAGGGTGCCCTGTCCGTGGTTGCGCTGTCTTTGGACAACGCCACCTGAACAGAGCCATAGTTTTGATAGTTACTGACATCTTCATAATCCCATATTTTCTGTACCTTGAAATTAGCATTTACATCCTATAAAATCACCTCAGGAAGAAATCAGATTGGTTTGCTAAAATGAGGTCTGGACATCATCAGTGCTTTGGAATCCTGGGTTGTTCTCTCCTTTACTCAAGTCCCCGGAGGCATAAGGATTTTCTTCACAACTTGCTTGGCTTTTCCTGTTAAATAAAGTGAAGTCACCTTAACACAGCGTTGTCAGAATGACTACTGCCTCCCTTGGTCTCCACTGGCCCCAGGCATCACTTCCATCTCAGCGGCTAATCACTGGGTACTCATTTGCATGTCAGTCTTCTCTGACTAGACTGTAAACTCCTGGAGTGCAAGGATGGCATTGGATGCATTTCCTTAGCCCCCGTGAGTGGTTGGCACCATGACTGGTAGAGCGTACGAGGCTGGTTAAGGGTGTGGGCTCTGGAGTCAGAGAGGGGGACTCGAGGCCTCAGCTTGCCTCTTCAGAAAATGATGGCAATTATGTGCAGGCAATGAAACGATGCTGGTAGAGTGCTCACCCCACCCACTGCTGTCAAGTCGATTCTGACTCATAACGACCCTCTAGGACAGAGTAGAACTGCCCCATAGGGCTTCCAAGGAGCGGCTGGTGGATTGGAACTGCTGACCTTTTGGTTAGCAGCCGAACTGCTTAACCACTGCGCCATCGGGGCTCCAAATAGAGTAGTGCATATAGAGATTCAGTCAAGAAAATGTTTAAACAGCTGCAGTGGGAATAGAGTTTTGTTAGGTGGTATAAAAGAGTTGTTGTTAAGTGCCATTGAGTTGATTTTGACTCCTAGAGACCTCATGTGACAGAGTAGAACTGCCCCATAGGGTTTTCTTGGCTGCAATCTTTATGGATGCAGATTGCCAGGTCTTTCCGCCACGGAGCAGCGGGGTGGGTTCTAACCACCGACCTTTCAGTTAGCAGCCAAGTGCTTAACCGTTTGTACTGCAAGGGCTCCTTTATAAAAGAGTATGAACCTTTATTTCATAAGCCCAATGAAAGGGAATGACTTCTGAAGGTCAGAAAAAAATCTAGTGGTAGACCAAGACTAGAAATTAGGTCCCTAGTGATTTAAAACTTCAGTGAACTTGATCTTTAACTGAAGAACAAATTAGAGAGTGCCCGGCCCATGAACTAATGAAATGAATGATACAGAGTCAGGGCCAGCTGGGAAGGAAGATAGGTGATAAAAGGGGAGTAGTTTGAAGCAAATATCAGAGCTCATTCTTGAATGATTCCACAGTTCATACCCATTACCAGTCCAGTGTCTAGGGTCTCTTCCAGAGCAAGGAGGACTCAGCAGTGAGGACAGTCCCCCGAGCCCACCCACCCAGGTGAGTCTGCAGTGCCTCCGTCACTAAGGAAATGATGCTGTGGTAGGCTTGCTAGGAAGGTGAAGGGCAAATGAAATCTGGTCATGTCTAGGGGATGCATCAGAATATTTAGGTGCAAAATTGTTCAACTAAGTAACTAGCCTACACAACCTGCCACTTACTGCAAATTTTCTAGCTAGTATTCCCTAAACCTTACTGTCTTAGGATAGATAGATAGATAAGTCTTAGGAAAGTTCACTTACTTCCTTCGATCTCTGATCCCAGTGAAGATCAGGAAGACAATACCAATTACTACCACTGCCATTACCACTCCAAAAACAATCAGCCATATGACAACGGGTGGCTGGTAAGGGGGGCTCAGGGTCGGCTGAATCCCCACGAACTCCAGGCTGTTGTCATCCAGGCGGAAAACATCATTGATGCGGCCCCGGGACATCCTATTGGCAAAAGCAAGACACAGCAAAGAGGACACTTAGGCAAAAGAAAATGGTGCATAGCTCTGTACCCTTTATATCGTTGTTCCAGAAAGGATTTGATAAGGCTTATCCTAAGAATGTACACCTAAAATGACAATGAAATCAAATAGATAGCCAGGTCCCTCCCATGAAAGATAAGAGTTTTGACAATTGCGCACCTTTCATAACTTGCAACCTAGGTTGCAAGTGTGGAAATGTGCAAATGGTTGGCGGCTGCTATTTGTGACTACTGTGTTGTAAAGACAAAGTTAGCATATTTAGCAAGAGTTTCCCCTATGTCAGAGTATGTCTATAATAAATGGATATCAAACAATGGCAAAGGGTAATTGGATACATCTCTTTCTACAAATGAATCAGGTCCTATAGCCAAGTCTCTATAGTAGCATTTCCACATAAATGGAGGCAGCATTGGAGAAAAACACAGAAAAGGGAGGTTTTCCAGTTTCTCCAGCACTGGGACAGGAAACGGCTGAGTTCTATAGAGGCAGAAAGGATGAGGATTATCTTCTTAAAGAAGAAAAAACCAGAACGAGATGGAAGTCAAGTGGGCAAGAGGTTAGCGTCTACCCAGAGAGGGAGGGAGAGCAAATCAGAATCAGCCACGTCACTCCAGGCAACCTCAGTCTGAAAGTGCTCAGGTCGTTCTGGAAACCAGGTGTGAGGTCCCCTGCAGCTTAGAGCTGAATACCCAGGAGGGCTGGGCTCTTCCATGGTGCTCGTAGCCGGCACTTCTCCCCAAGACGGACACAGAACTTCAGTTTGTAAGACGAAGTGAAACATGCCAATCAATGGCTGAGAAGAGCGCCTAGCAAACAGAGCGCACCAAGTGCTAGTCGTAGTGGTTGTCGTTGCATTTGTTAACCCCCTGATCCTTGCATAGCGTGTTTGAACATAAAACGTCACCTTATGGCCTCTTCAACTTCAGTTTTAGGAATGATGTCAGACACATTATTCGGTGCAGTGATGAAGAAGTTGAAGGAGATTCGTGGTTTCAAATCACTCACCCGCACGTCCTCCTCTCTGTGGAGAAACAAAAGAAACATCTCCCCTTGAGGCTGAGAGGACGCAGTAAAGGAATGAACACTTCCTCTTCTGTGGGAAGGAGACTAGGGAGGGCCCCAGGAGAGGGTCTTGGGGTAAAGTAGAGAGACAAGGGCACCCAACCGGGGTGGGGGAGGGTGCATCAGGAGCAGGAGCGGATTAACCAGTAAGCAAGGTATGCACTGGCTAACTTGTGTTTACTTACTAATCTGGGTAATCCCTCCCTGTTTGGGAGGATGTAATTATCCAAAACACATTAAAACTGCCCAAAGCCCAGGACGTCAACTACATAAGCTGTGATATCAAGTCTTGGCACTATTTGTTCTGCCACTGTACAAAAACCACATTTTTTTTTTTTCAGTGATGGAAAATATTCACACTGAAAGCACCAGATAATCAGCCAGGAATCACTGGTGACCCAGGATTGTAATAAACAACATGGCGGGCAGTCATGGCTCATGCCATGTGCAAAGATGGTACACTTACAGCCCCCCACCCTGCTCCCTCCCAGCAGACCATGTCCTGTTATCCCCATGGGTGAAGGTCATGAGTGGGATTTACTGGGCGATGTGACAAGACTGAGCTCTCAGCTGCCAGAGTGATCCTATTAAAACCTGATGCAGACTGTGTCCCCAGAACCCTTCAGTGATTACCCATCTTACTCAGAGTAAAAGCCCAAGTCCTGAGAATGGTCTTGGAAGCCCACGCAAACGTCTTTCTCTCCCTCCACTTCTCCCCGTGGTGCCCTGGTACATGTTGTCTTCTATTAGCTCACTCTGCTCCAGCCACACTCGTATCTTGGCTGTTTTTCCACCAGGTGAAGGGCATTCCTTCCTCAGGATCTTTGCACCTGCTGTTCCCTCTGACTGAAACACTTCCTTGTTATCCACACTGCTGGCTCTTTCTCCTCCTTCAGATCCTTGCTCAAATGTTAATGAGGCCTTTTCTGGCCATTTTGGTTAAAATTGACACACACATACACCAGCACTCCCTAGCCCCCTTCCTGTTGCGTTTTTCTTCCTAGCACTTATCACCATCGAATTCTATGATATTTCACTGGTACATTTTGTTGATTGTCACACACACACACACCACGTATACACTAGAATATAAGCCCAATAAAGGCAGTACCGAGAGTGGGTGAGAGTATTTGAGAGAGAGGAAGTGGACTTAATGAGAACAATGCTCTTACAATCAACAAGTCAGCTAAGCCATAATTATCTCTAAACAGAGAGGCCCAGATTCCAGAATATCAAAGAAGTTTTAAAAGTTATTAGGAGGTTGTTCTTAATTTCACTCAAAGAAAAGTTTAGGCAGAATGTACCCGCAGACCCAAGAATAAGGGAAGTGCTGGTTGAAGCAACTTGAGAACCCAGCAAATCAACTCACCCAAAAAGAATTGTCTGGTTTTTGACTTTTGAAAAATACTCTCTCATGGCATATGCAACAGACGAGCGGAACAAGTACATTTCATTGTCACTCCATTCGTACTGCAAATTCAGAAGAAAGGCACTGCTCAGTAGAGATCACATGGCACAGTCAAAACATGGCGCTCTGCAACCATTATTCTTAATTTTCCTCATACTACAAGTAGACTTGCTATTCATTAAAACAAACAAACAACAAAACAAAAAACCACCCTCGCCGTCAATTCTAACCCATGGTGATCCCATGTGTTACAGCCTACAACTGTTCTGCAGGGTGGGCGCCCTGGGTGGGTTCGAACCACCAACCTTTAGATTGTCACGCACAAACCGTCTGCCCCACCCAGGGACCTTTCATTAAGTCAGTGGTTCTCGAACTTGAACATGAATCAGCATCACCTGGTGGGTTTGTTAAACACGGAGCCCCTCTCTCAGAGCTTCCAATTCAGCATTTGCAGCTCTAACAAGCTTCCAGGTGAAAATGCTTTAAGAACTAACTGGGTTCAGTGATCCATTTGCTTTGGGTTGGATGTCAGCTGAAATAGACACTCTGAGGGCAGGTTTACAGATGGAAGTCAAAGAAGAGTTGTGGGTTTTGCTTAAAATGTCTATATAATTTAGACAAATATACGGAGCCCTAAAGTAGCCTTGGTGGTGAATGGTTAAGCACTTGGCTGCTAACGGAAAGGTCAGCGGTTCGAACCCACCGGCGGCTCTGTGGGAGAAAAGACCTAGCGATCTGCTCCCATAAAGATTACAGCATAAGAAACCTTAGGGGGCAGTTCTACTCTGTCATATAGGGTCTCTGTGAGTTGGAATTGACTGACAGCACACCACCACAACAACGTACAGAGAGCCCCAGTGGCAAAGTTAGGCGCTGGACTACTAACCAAAAGGTTGGCAGTTCGAACTCACCCAGTTGCTCCACGCGAGAAAGACTTGGATATTTGCTCCTATAAAGATTACAGCCTAGAAAACCCTATGGGGCAGTTCTACTCTGTCACATGGGGTCACTATGAGTGGAAAATTGACTGATGGCAAACAGCAACAGTGCTTTTGCTATTTTTAGAGTAAGTTTCAAGATGTGTCTAAGTGTAAAAGAAAAAGAGGAAAACTTGAGTTCCAAAGGAATAAATAACACCTTGTAAACAGCAAGGTAATCTGTTGACTCTTGTATGCCAATGCTAAACAAATGGCTTGTGTTTACCTGTCTACGAAAGACTTGTTCAAAAAAGAAAAAAGCATGCACTCTTTCCTCCAGTAGCTGGCAGTAGAGATCAATGAATGGCACACATTTCGTGTTTCTCCTTTATCTTTTAGGAAAAAAATCTACAAGGTTTCACAAAAGAATTGTTAACATTCACTTCAGCTTGGTTTCACCCAGGTTTGGGGAGAAAAAGATTACTTCAATCATAATCATAATATTAATACTACTGCGGATAAG
This sequence comes from Trichechus manatus latirostris, assembly GCF_000243295.1. NCBI lineage: Eukaryota > Metazoa > Chordata > Mammalia > Sirenia > Trichechidae > Trichechus > Trichechus manatus. The sequence continues at coordinate 623,333 of NW_004444098.1, read as the reverse complement.
ATTATGGTTACTATTTCCGTATTTTAAAAAATCTTAAAGGCTGAGTTCTCAAAATGATGCCAAAGATCCAATTGGGCTTCACCATGAAATCGCCTGATTTGGGCAGACATTCTGGCCCGAATATGTTGTTGTTGTTAGGTGCTGTTGAGTCAGATCTGACTCATAGTGACCCTATGTACAACAGAACGAAACACTGCCCTGTCCAGCGCCATCCTCACAATTATTGCTATGCGTGAGCACATTGTTGCAGCCACTATATCCATCCATCTCACTGAGGGTGTTCCTCTTTTTCACTGACTTTACCAAGCATGATGTGGTTCTCCAGGGACTGGTCCCTCCTGATTACATGTCCAAAGTACATCAGATGAAGTCTTGCCATCCTCGCTTCCAAGGAGAACTCTGGCTGTACTTCTTCCAAGACAGACTTGTTTGTTCTTCTGGCAGTCCGTGGTATATTCAATATTCTCCACCAATACCGTAATTCAAAGGCGTCAATTCTTCTTCAGTCTTCCTTATTCATTGTCCAGCTTTCGTACGCATATGAGACGATCGAAAATACCATGGCTTGGGTCAGGCGCACCTTAGTACTCAAAGTGACATCTTTGCTTTTGAACGCTTTTAAAGAGGTCTTTTGTGGCAGATTTGCCCAAAGCAATACGTTGTTGGATTTCTTGACTGCTGCTTCCATGGGCGTTGATTGTGGATCCAAGTAAAATGAAATCCTTGACAACTTCAATATTTGCTCCATTTATCATGATGTTGCTTATTGGTCCAGTTGTGAGGATTTTTGTCTTCTCTGTGTTGAAGTGTAATCCATGCTGAAGGCTGTGGTCTTTGATCTTCATCAGTAAGTGCTTCAAGTCCTCTTCACTTTCAGCAAGCAAGGTTGTGTCATCTGCATAACGCAGGTTGTTAATGAGTCTTCCTCCAATCCTGATGCTGCCTTCTTCTTCATATAGTCCAGCTTCTTGGATTATTTGTTTGGCATACAGACTGAATAAGTATGGTGAAAGGATACAACCCTGCCGCACACCTTTCCTGACTTTAAGCCACACAGTATCCCCTTGTTTTATCTGAATGACTGCCTCTTGATCTATGTACAGGTTCCTCATGAGCACAATTAAGTGTTCTGGAATTCCCATTCTTCGCAATGTTATCCAGAATTTGTCATGATCCACACAGTCGAATGCCTTTGCATAGTCAATAAAACACAGGTAAACATCTTTCTGGTATTCTCTTCTTTCAGCCAAGATCCATTTAACATTAGCAATGATATCCCTTGTTCCACGTCCTCTTCTGAATCCAGCTTGAATTTCTGGCAGTTCCCTGTCCATATACTGCTGCAACCGTTTCTGAATTATCATCAGCAAGATTTTACTTGTTGTGATGTTAATGATACTGTTCAATCAGTCGGTTGGCCAAATAGCTATCTTCCAAATTTCTTGGCATAGGCGAGTGAGCACCTCCAGCCCTGCATCCGTTTATTGAAACATCTCAGTTGGTATTCCGTCAATTCCTGGAGCCTTGTTTTTCACTAGTGCCTTCAGTGCTGCTTGGACTTCTTCCTTCATTACCATCAGTTCTTGATTATATGCTACCTCCTGAAATGGTTGAACGTCCAGCATTTCTTTTTGGTACAGTGACTCTGTGTATTCCTTCCATCTTCTTTTGATGCTTCCTGTGTTGTTCAATATTTTGCCCATAGAGTCCTTCAATATTGCAACTCAAGGCTTGAATTTTTTCTTCAGTTCTTTCAGCTTGAGAAATGCTGAGTGTGGTCTTCCCTTTTGGTTTTCTAACTCTAGGTCTTCGCACATTTCATTATAATACTTTGTCTTCTTGAGCCGCCCTTTGAAATCTTCTGTTCAGCTCTTTTACTTCATCATTTCTTTCATTCGCTTTAGCTACTCTATGTTCAAGAGTAAGTTTCAGAGTCTCTTCTGACATCCACTTTGGTCTTTTCTTTCTCTCTTGTCTTTTTAATGACCTTTTGCTTTCTTCATGTATGATGTCTTTGATGTCATCCCACAACTAGTCTGGTCTGGTCTTCATTCACTAGTGTTAAATGCGTCAAAGCTATTCTTGACATAGTCTCCAAAGTCAAGTGGGATATACTCAAGATCGTATTTTGGTTCTCGTGGACTTGTTTTAATTTTCTTCAGCTTCAACTTGAACTTGCATGTGAGCAATTAATTATCTGTTTCGCAGTCAGCCCCTGGCCTTGTTCTGATGATGATATTGAGCTTTTCCATTGTCTCTTTCCACAGATGTAGTCGATTTGATTCCTGTATTTTCCACCTGGTGAGGTCCACGTGTATAGTCTCTATTTATATTGTTAAAATGAATAAGTCGTTTGTCTGCAAAATTCTATCATTCGGTCTCTGGTGTTGTTTCTATCACCAAGACCGTAATTTCCAACCACTGATCCTTCTTATTTGTTTCCAACTTTCACATTCCAATCACCGGTAATTATCAACACATCTTGATTGCATGTTTGATCAATTTCAGCCTGCAGAATTTGGTAAAAATCTTCAATTTCCTCATCTTTGGCATTAGTGGTTGGTGTGTAAATTTGAATAATAGTCATATTAACTGGTCTCCTTTGCAGGCGTATGGATATCATCCTATCACTGACAGCATTGTACTTCAGGACAGTTCTTGAAATGCTCTTTTTGACAGTGGGTGTGACGCCATTCCTCCTCAATTTGTCATTTCAGGCATAGTAGACCATATGATTGTCTGATTCAAAATGGCCAATACCAGTCCATTTCAGCTCACTAATGCCTAGGATATCAATCTTTATGCATTCCATTTCATTTTTTATGGCTTCAAATTTTCTTAGATTCATACCTCGTACATTCCACTTTCTGATTATTAATGGATATTGCAGCTGTTTCTTCTCATTTTTAGTCATGCCACATCAGCAAATGAAGGTCCTGAAAGCTTGACTCCATCCACGTCATTAAGGTCGACTCTACTTTGAGGAGCAAGCTCTTCCCCAGTCGTATTTTGAGTGCCTTCCAATCTGAGGGGCTCATCTCCTGGCACTATATCAGACAATGTTCTGCTGCTATATGTAAGGTTTTCACTGGCCAATTTTTTCAGAAGTAGACTGCCAGGTCCTTCTTCCTAGTCTGTCTTAGTCTGGAAGCACTGAAGAAACCTGTCCACCATGGGTGACCCCGTTAGTATTTGAAACACCAGTGGCATAGGTTCAAGTATCACAGCAACATGCAAGCCACCACAGTACAACAAACTGACAGATGGGTGGTGGCCCCAATATGTAGATGCATTTAAAGTATGGTCTTGATCTCATCTAAGGTCCTGGGTAGCGCAAATGGTTTGCTCTCAGCTACTAAACAAATGGTCAGCACTTTGAATCTACCCAGTGGTGGGGAAGAAGGGCCTGGCAATCTACTTCCATAAGGTCACAGCCATTGAAAATCCTGTGGAGCATAGGTCCACTGTGAATCACGTGGGGTCACCATGAGTCAGAATCGACTCAACAGCAATGGGTGAACAGGCCTCAGAAGGTTACACTATCAAACCCTCTGAAGACTATTTACCAATCCCCTTACTGCATGAGAAAAGAAGATGGGGACAAATGCCAAGAAAAAAGATAATTAAAAATGATCCAAATCTGCTGGTTGTAACTAAAATTTATTAGACCAGGGAAGAGCTAATAAAAACATGACAGCAAGAGGAATGATCCCGTAGACACTCAATGATCGTTAAGCAATAGGAACTTGAACATTCAGAGTTTGGGAAGCAATGCAGCTCCATTTTTATTATTTCTCTCTTAAGTGTTCACTTTTGACTCCTACTATATTATTTATATTTTGATGTCTTATCTATGAAAAATATAGTACAACTACTATTAAGACTTGGACAATATTTAACTTTCCAGGAAAAGCAAGGGGGTAGAAATACAATTCTTGGATGTATCCGATGCAGGCAACAATTTTCTGTAGCACCTTGGACTGTTTTACCCAATAGCCCCAGGGCGTGGTCAAACGCTGCAAAGCCTTCGGGGTACCCCACACGCCTGCATCCCTAGGTCTTTGATCTCAATCTGCCTGACATTACCTTCTCTCCTCTTTCCCAATTGAAGCGACTTCTACTTTCTCAGACCGAATAACCTGAGACAGGTGTTCAGGAGAAAGCAATAGCTGATTAAAGTAATTCTCAATGAAGGTGTGTGTAATATGATTTTCTGTAAAACAGTTTGTAACCTCAAAATATATCTCTAAGTCAGTGGTCCTCAAATGTTGCTGTAATTAGAATCACCTGGGGAGCTTTTGAACCGCTTGATGCCCAACTGTTGCTGTTACACCCCAGACCAATTAAATCCGAGTTTTTCGGGGTGAGAGCCAGGCATTCATATTTTTAAAACTTCCCATGTAGCTCCAATGTGCAGCCAAGTTTGAGAAACAGTGTTCTAAATCAGAGCTTCTCAGTTTTATTGTGCATAGCAACCACCTGCGGGGGCGGGGAGAGGCGGGTCTGGTTAAAATACTGTTAAGCAGGTTGATTAAGAAGATTAAGCTGATTAAGCAGGTTGATTAAGCTGATTAAACAGGTTAATTAAGCGATTAAGCTGGAGCCTAGGATTCTGCATTTTAACAAGCTCCCAGGTGATGCGGATGCTGCTGGTCCACGGCCCACACTCGTTGTAGCCAGGATATGTAGCTGACTAAAACAAAAAACTACACGAACTACTTCTAAAAACAATCTCTCAAAATATACCTAAGTCCTCTTCCTCAAATACAAGTCATGGTGACAGAGTGAATTGGGAGGGTGGGTACTTGATATTTAAGGACTGGTATAGATGTTTTCTCATTGATCTTCATGACACCTTCAAGGCAACAAGTAGAAAGTAGGCATAGCCTATCCAATAAGGAATGTGTTACCAAAACAAAACAAGCTGAAGGCCAGAACCTGGGGCTAGTACTCTTGAAAAGAACCATGTGGCCCCCTAACCTTTCTGACCACCCTGGAATGGGTTTATTGTGCCCCATTTAGGGGCAATTCATTGAAAAGTAATGGACGCACTAGCCAAGATACTCACCACTTTGTCTCCAAGAGCAGATTTTAAGCTTATCCTCACTTTGATGGATTGGCCATTATCTGATTAACAAGAAATAGAAGACTGTAGTTACAGATGACAGATTGACCACGTGTTTACCTCCTTCCCCTCCACTTATCCCACTTAAGTGCTAGTAAAGACAATTTCAACAAGGCATAAATACACTTTTAGAAGATGACAAGTGATGGAGGAGGGGTGACTGCTTTCTCAGGGGACAGTAAGCCATGGCATAGTGTGTACACAGAGCGGATATAGACCCCAAAAGAGCCAGAGAGCCCGATAGAGTCTTGAGACTCAGGGATGGTAGATGGTGGGAAGAAGGTGTCCAGCTGAAAACAGGGAGACTGAAGTCAAGGTGTGGTTAAAGGCAATTTGGGGCACAGTTGATCGTCCTACCATGTATCCTTGCTTAGAAAGTCACTTGGAGGCTGTGCTCCAGTGAAACAAGAGGTAATCAGGAAGGAAGACATGGAGTTTAGGAAGCAGTAGATTCAACGATTTTCTGTAAAACACTTTGTAACCTCAAAATATATCTCTAAGTCAGTGGCCCTCAAGTGTTGCTGTAATCAGAATCACCTGGGGAGCTTTTGAACGGCTTGATGACCAACTCTTGATGTTACACACCCCAGAAACAGCAGCAAAGGAATGACTCAGAATGAAAACTGGTTCAGATGGAGACAGGAGGATTTAGCACTCTAAGAGGAAAGTCTCTAGGAAAAAAACAAGGCTGAAAATAATAGATACGTTGGAGTAGCTGGAAAAAAATTATACTATGTAGATAGCAAGATAGGCGTGCCAAAAAAATGAGGCATGTACAAACTGCAGGACAAACAAAAAGCCACGTAAGAAAGGATATAAAGTAGTATATTACTTGGCTCTGCAGGCATAATGATATACACATTGATAATTGCTTTGCTTAAAAATTGTGATAAAGCTTCATTGAGAGGGTGAGAAAGCTGGAGACTGCTATACATTATGTTTTAAAGATGGGGCTAATAAAGTGGACTTGAAAGAGAGTGGGTGTGTAAGGTAGCTTTCATTGTGTCTAGTACATAGTAGGTGTTTGACAGACAATGCGTTCCCTCCCCCATAAAATGGCAGTTGCCAGCATAGCAGAGTCTGAAGTAGGGTCTATGTACAGGGAAGACATACTGATCTCTGTGACAGCCCTATGAGACTTGGGCCAGAGTAGATTAGGGAGAAGCAGAGAGAGAGCAACACGAAACATGTCAACTCATTGGTACCCACATGGAGTCCAGTCAGTGCTCCATCCCACAGAAGAATTGCTGTTCTGCTCTTTCAGCCAGGTAAACAAGGGCTCAAAGTAGTTGAGCAGTGGTGTTACATTCATATTCTTAGCTCCTACAACATTTTCCAATGCTGAGGTCCAGGATTTTGATTTTCCAAGGCTCAGCATACCGCTATATGAAAAAAGAAGGGTTCAGGGCCATTTGAGGGATTCCAGATCTACCTCTATTTACACCTACAGTCTATGGTTCCTTCTCTTTGACTTGGCTCAGTTTGCTCCTGGCGGATAAGAGAATAAAGTGTATTAACAAGTGTATTCATCCCTCACGCTCTCTGCCTTTCCAATTACTACAAAGGGAGCTCTGTAGATTGGATGTGGAGAGAGGAGATGGCTGGTCCAACCATTGCAAGTTCTTGGTTTCTACCTGACCACAAATTAAACATTTAATATGTAGAAAAGGACATTTTGAAGCCAAACATTTTCTTTTCAGAAAATATAAAACCAAATTCAAGCGTAGGCATGGATGCTAGGAGAGGTTCACCATTTAGAAGCATTTCTTACAGCAGCTTCTTCCCTGCTTCGGTGGAATTTGAGATGTCACATTTGTGCAGGGGACCTTCATGTTTAGCCACTTGACAAAGGGCTTCTTGAAACTGGAACTGATAAATGGTCCTTGTGTAATACCTGTACAAGAGACAAAGAAAAAAGGCAGTTCTGTGTTTAGTTACGATGGTAGAATCATTGACTGGGGCAAAAAATTGAATTCAGCAGCCCAAGGAACCAGAGGTACTAGTCAAACCTCTCTTTCCAGAAAGACCCAAACGTGAACCCTACAAACTCATCATAACTTACCTGTATTTTATATATCAGCTGATAAGCAATGCAGTATTACTTTCTTAAATGTTAGTTTATACTTATAATGTATTGTACAGATTTATAGCCCTTTTATATGAATAATATTAATTGATCCTTATAGCAGGACGATGACATTATTTCCACTTTACAAATAAAGAAACGGAGGCTCAGGAAACTCAGGGTCGGGGTGTCAATAGGTGAGGAACGTAGGTTTTTGGACTCCAAGTTAAAAATGTTCTTTCTATTACAGTACTCTCTGAACTCTGTCAGTAATGAGAAAACTAACAAAAAAGCTTTTTATTTCTCCCAACGATACTAGTAATTCCTCGATGGGGGCAAACGGATGGCACACAAGTTTTATTTAATCCAATAAATCATGTTATGTTAAATTGAATGGAAAGTGATCATCTCTTTCGAGCTTCTAGGGTGGGGCGTGGAGATAGAAAGATAAATTATCATCACCATTTCATTGATCCCTACTTCTTTGCCACTAGTACAGGGGTCCACAAACCCTAGAAGTTAAAGAGTGAGAACAGAACTGTCATTTACCGGATGAACGAGTAGTCATTAGCAACGTGGAACAGAGCCGCGGGGTCACAGTATGATTCGTCATGAGGTACAGGTTCCACTACCCCAACTATCTCTCGCCTTTAGGGAGAAAAGAAGATACATTAGCCACGGGTCACCCATCATGACAAGGGAGAGCTGGGCACAGCCTGTGCTGTTTCATTAGTCAGTGGTATGCACATTGGAACTGGTTGTCAGGTGAAATAAAAACAGTGTAAGAGGGACTGACACGGTGGCTGCAACTGTGGGTTCAAACATAGCAACGATTGTGAGGATGGCGCACAACCGCGCAGTGTTTCATTCTGTTGTACACAGGGTTGCTAAGAGTTGGAACCAACTCGACCGCACCTAACAACAACAACAACAACAAAGCCCATTGTGTGGTTGTCTCTTTTTTTGCATTCAGCCAGAAGATACCATTGGAAAATGCCTATGTCTTTAAAACAAAGAGTAAGGCCATAAAATAAAATAAAATTTATCGAGCGCTCGCTATTGCATGGCCAAAAATGTACCGTGAAGGCCCTAATAATTACTCTCCGGCACCACATTTTTTGTTATTGTGGTGAGAATCCATATGACAAAACATTTGCCGTTTCAACATTTTTTACATGTACAACTCAGTGACATTCTGTTCATCATGTTGTGGCACCACATTTTACGTGCTCCTGGCAGACAGCATTTTTGTTTTAAATAATGCACAAAAGAATAAATTAAAAAATGAATAAATTGACCACTTACTAAAGAACACCACAGTTTAATGGGGGGCCCCCACGCTTAAGAAACTGGACATTAGGTAGTGTCGCCTGACCCTGCTTGGGTAGGGGGCAGAGCCAAGGACATTTTGTCTGAGGAGATGGCACCTAACTGAAGACTTAAAAAAATAAAAAGGAGGCACTTTGGGGGGGGGGGTGTGCGTGTTTGCGTGTGCGTGGGTATGGTTTGATGGCGTTGCTCTAGCCTGAATATCCTTATCTTTTCTACATACTTAAACCCATGTCACAAGCCTTCAAGATTTAGCCATTGAAATCCCAGTTATTCTGACTATGAAGCATTCTCTGAGAACACCAATCCTAATTGTTTTAGATTGGTTCCTCTCAGAAGCAGACCCTGAGACAAGGTCCTGAGAGATGACCCTAGGGAACACTAGCAAAGGAGTGAGGAAGTGAGGCATGGAAAAGAAAGCAGAACCTCCCCCTTTGCCCCCCCAAAAAGGTGTGTTATCAAGCAAGTTACCACTGCGGGTAACTGGAGCTTAATCCCCCCGAAGAACTCTAGGAGTCAGTGGAGAGCATTCACCTCAGAGTTTCCCACCTGAGGGCAAGGAGCTGAGCTATTTATCCACCAACTCCCATCAGCCCCTGGCCGAGGGCTGACGGGAGCAGTGTTAGTTCCTCAGCCCTTCCTGCCATGTAAAGGGTCTGGTGGTCAAAAGAAGCCCTCAGGCAATGGAATATAGATACCGGTAGTCTGTATGTGTGTGTGTCCCCATAGGACAGTCAGATGCTTTCATACTTTTCTAAATAAACGGCAAACTCATGAGAAAACATTTTACCGATTTACATACTCATTGACTTACTTCATCTCCCACCACTTTTTCGTCCACTGCTCTTTGGGAATTTCACCCTTAAAGACCATCCACCTCCACTTCTCTAACATGTAAGTAAAGGGCAGAGTTCCAACAATCGTGAGCGCTTGTTTGAGTAGGAAGTTCAGTTCTGTTTCTGAAAATTAAATGGCAAAGGATAAATATGAAGATGAGGAAGACAGTGAATATTTTGTGTCAAAGAGAATTTTCCTAATCTCAAGGTATTATTCCTCAAGATATGCTTACTATAAGGATGATTACATGAGAAATATTGACAGTGGACTATACAGATATACTATGTGTGTGTATATATTCATTTTTTCAACTAAGGAACTTGAAATAGGGTAAAGTGCTGGGATAGAATGAGTAAATAAAATCCACAGGCAGCCCCTAATCCTCTTTTTTCTTTCACTAATTTTAATTGCCTACCTTAAACTCCTCTTATCAGAGCTAACTAGGGCTAGTTCATCAACTTTCTCAGCCATACTATTTGTTATTGTAAGCTCTGTGAAGGCAGTGACCGTTAATGTCTCATTCAAGACTGTGTCCACTGTCTGCGACATGATGCCCTCTGTGAGTTTTTATTAAATAAACAAATATTAGACAGATGTGGTCAAAAGCCAATAATCTGGAGTGGGGGGGTCCCTAGAAAACACCATCCTCAGGATAATGAAAGCTAGAATGTACTTTAAATGCACTGCCATCTTTCTTACCAAGAAAATAGACCATGTTATTCTATTTTTCCTTTATTAACGAAGAAAATACGCAGTAGAGATCATCTCTAGTGTACAAATGAGGCTCACTGAAATGTAAGCACTGGGGCAGTATCTACTTGGCACACCACTGTATCTCTAGTGTTTAGAAAAATGTCTTGCACACACATGGTATGTGCTCAATAAATATGTTTGAAGGAAGGAAGGAAGACAGAGAGGGAGGGAGGGAAGGAATGAAGGAATTTTTTTTTTTTAACTTCATTCACAGATCAAAGGCAGAGCCAAGGAAGAAACAAGAGTTTTGTTTTTTTTTTTTTCAAGCCAGTGGTTTAACCATGTCTAGTACCATCTTGGAGCCCTAGTGGCGCAGTAGTTAAGAGCTCGGCTGCTAACCCAAAGGTCAGCAGTTCGAATCCACCAGCCGCTCCTTGGAAACCCTATGGGGCAGTTCTACTCTGTCCTCTAGGGTCGCTGGGAGTTGGAATCGACTGGACAACAATTTTTTTTTTTAGTGCTATCTTAAAAACTTTAGCGATTCAGCCATCTTTGCCTGTTGTAGGGAATATTAAAAAATGATAAAATAATAATTGTCTGGTAATTGACTTCAATGCATGAAATTTTAAAATTAGGAAATAGACATGATTAGTTAACTACCTTTTTTTTTGCTGCTCCCTTCATGGAAGATGCCACCAATGGTCTATAATCTTCTGGGTCTATACTTACAATAACTCTTTCAGCCATGATGATGGTTTACAATGACCTACTCTCAGGCTCTTGCGAGATCACAGAGAGTCTGGAGCCAGCAATCAAGGCAAAGTGAACAGCTCACCTAAAAATGGAGCTCATGACCTTGATCTCATTGACCAAAAGCTCCAGCCAGCGGAGCTGATGTTTAGGTTTCAAATAGCAAACATGAGGGGAGAGAAATGCATGGAAGAGGAGAAGACATTTGACTCTAATTATCCTCCTGACAAAGAGGAATAAAAAGCCATGGCATCCCTGTGGAAGAATCTGGATCTCGTGAGCATTTGTCATGCTCCATCAAGTCCAAGTTGCCCGAAGAGAAGAATAGCCGGGATCTGAGGGGATGTTACAGCAGGAATTTCATGCTTCAGCTGGATGAACAAACAATTAGGTCCCTTTGAATCTTGATATTCCACCAGCTGAACGCCCACATGTCAAGAACGCCTACATGTCAAGTCATACTGTGCTTTGCATAACGTTACGGGAAAAGTTTTAGGCTTGGGCTCTGGTTCTGGTCCTGCCGCTACATTGCTTTGTGACCTTGGGCCAGTTACTTTCTTTCTCTTGGCTTCAGTTTGCATCTCTGTACAATGATTTTTGGAATCTGTGCCAGCTCTAATGTTTGGGGAAGTTTTTTACCTAAAACCAGAGGGATCTAATTAGAACCCTAACACTAATTTGCTGGGTGACCTTGGACAAGCCACTTCAGTTCTGTGGGCCTCTTTCAGCATGGCTAAAAAAAAAAAAAAAGTTGTGTTGTATGTTTCTTAGAGTCCCAGGCCCATGCATTTAGCTGCCACTCTTATTCCCTTTTCAAGGATATAAAGCCACAATTTGGCATGTTCTGATAAATACTTTTTAATTTTTTTACCAATAGCAATTCCCCACCCATTGCCATCCAGTTGATTCCGACTCATAGCGACCCTGTAGGACAGGGTAGAACTGCCCCATAGGGTTTCCAAGGCTGTAATCTTTATGGAAGCAGATTGCTACATGTTTCTCCCTTAGAGCGGCTGGTGAGTTCAAACTGCCGTCACTTTGGTTAGCAGCAGAGCGCTTAACCACTGCACCACCAGGGCTCCGGCAATTCCCAAATACCCATAAATACCTTCTAGCTTATGTGACAAAAAGTAAATATTTCCTATGCATGATAATAAAACCCTTTGCCCACATCAGACTAAAGAACTCCTAGCACAAGCCATGAAAGAATGTTCATACCAGTGTCCTCTTGAAAATCAGGTGGCAGGAGGCCAATGGCTTTCAAATGCTCAGGTGTGGCAGCAGAAAGTGACATGATTTCTCCAACAGCTTCATGGAACCCCTCATTAGCTCCATTTCTTAGCAGGTAGGGTTGTTTGGCGTATGCCATGTCATACTGGATGTGTCCCATCTCATGATGGGCCGTCAGGAAGTCATCCATTGTCACCTTTGTGCACATCTTGATCCTGCACATAAGTGGGCAAAACTAAAATCAACCTCATCAAAGTTTATCCAATCATCACAGTAGAGTTTTATGGGGTTTTGGTAGCATGGATCATCTTTCCAAGATTTATTCACCAATGAATCTCGAGGGCCTACCTGTTATGTCCTAAAAACTGTACTAGTTGCTCAGTATAAAGTGATGGGCAGGGCAGAATCCTGTTCTCCTACTCACAGACTGGAGTTCCGGGGTGGTGCAAACGGTTAACACACTTGGCTGCTAACCGAAAAAATTGGAAGTTCCAGTCTACCCAGAGGCACCTCAGAAGAAAGGCCTGGCAATCTACTTCCGAAAAATCAGCCACTGAAAACCCTACGGAGTACAGTTCTACTCTGACACAAATGGGGTCACCTTGAGTTAGAATCAACTCGATGGCAACTGGTTTTTGTTTTTGTTTTTTCCTAGTACACAGGTTGGCAAACTACAGCCTATGGGCTGGCTGGCTAACTATGGCCTATGGGATGGCTGGCTGTTTTTGTAAATAAAGTTTTATTGGAACACAGCCAAGTACATTTGATTATGTATTGTCTAAAGAGCCCAGGTGGCACAAGTAGTTTGTGATCGGCTACTAACCTAAAGGTTGGCGGTTCGAACCAACCCAGCGGTGCCACGGAAGAAAAGCTTGACAATCTGTTTCCATAAAGATTACAGCCAAGAAAACCCCATGGAGCAGTTCTACTCTGTTACATGGGGCCACCATGAGTCAGGGGCCAACTCAATGGCAGCTAACAATAACAACATGACTACTTTCATGCTACAAGGGCAGAGTTGAGTAGTTGCAACAAAGACTCGCAAAGCCTAACCTATCTGTCCTTTTACAGAAAAGCACTGCGGACCATTACTCTAGTTGATGCCCTTGGGGCCCCACCCAGGTCCCAATTACCAGGTAGATGCACCTATCACCCAGCCACAGGTGCTAAGAACCAACAGCTATTCCCTTCTTCACTGCCCTTGGACAAATGGGAAGTGCCTCAACCAAGAGATTATCTTCTCCCCACCTTCTGGGGCAGTTCACAGCCAGTGACTGACTAACATGGGGGCACAAAGGCTAGTCCCCTTGTCACAAGGTGGAACCCACTCCGTGGTACGAATCATGCTCCAGAGTGCCTCATGGGATTAGGTGGAGGCAAGTCTCCAGTTGAGACCACAACCTTGCTCAGCTCCTTCCCCTGCCCTACCCTGCTTCCTCCCCCCCCCCTTTCTTGAGAGCACTCCTTCAAGGAAGCATTTGCACAAGAATCTCCATCTCAGGCTATGGAACCCAATCTAAGACACTCACAAACCTGCAACCTGGTGATTACTACTCCTCTTTATAGATAAGGAAACTGAAACTCAAGGTTAAATACTGGCCCATAGCTGCATAGTCATTAAGTGGCACACCTGGAATTCCAAAGCCTGTGCTCATTCGCCCAAGTTACACAGACCCTCCTTCCCATGCCCTTCATTCGAGCCTTAACTTACTGATTCCAGTACTCACCCCAAGTCCAACCTCCTTTCAATGGATCCTGCTGTTCTCCCAGCCCCGTGTCCTCCTTCCATCTCCATCTGTCCAAACCCTTCTCGTCTTTCAAACACAGTTCAAATGTCACCCACAAAGCCCTGTCTGATCCTACCCCCTATTCTAGATGTGGCCAGTTCTTCTCTTCCAATTCCCCATAACACGATACCTTTGCCCCTCTTCTGATGTGTACCACTTTCCCCCTTTTCCCAGCTTCTTTATTCACCCATCCTGTCTCACTCACAAGAGGGAAACATTGAGGGGAGGATCAATGCCTGATGCACACACGCATCTTCCATAAATCTTAGCACCAAACCTTTCCAAATTTGGGCACCAACATCTCCACGACCATGCAACTCTAACAGATGTATATTACTTCCAAACAAGGAAGATTATCTAAAGGTTCAAGGTAGGGCCAGCTAATAATCCCCTATTCCTGGGAAAGCCAAGATGTGCCCTCACTGGCTCCCAGCCTTCACTCAAGGAGAGTTAGCTCATCTTTTCTGTGCTAAGAGAAGCAGAGAAGGAATCCAGGTCCAACTTCACCCCTACTGCCATTGTCCCACATTTTAGTATCAGCCTGTGAAGAGGGGCCACACTACCTGAAGTCACCCTTCCCCAGGTCCCAGGCTGTGGGGTGGCAGACCACTTTCCGGCCATCGCCTGGCTCAGTTAGCATGGAGTTTTCCCAGAATCCTTGAGTCATAGAAGGGAGGTCAATAGACATAAAGAAATTCTCAGCCTCTTTGAATATCCTGGTTGCATTCCAGCCCTGGAAAAAGGAACAGGATTTAATTCCAGCATTAAAACAGCAGCATTCTTTCTGTTGGATGTGTACATTGGCATAAACTTCCTGGATCTAATCTAAGAAACAGTAGAAAATTAAGTCAAAGAATTCTATTTTAAATGGTTATTTTTTATAGAGAAAAAAGTAGAAACAACCATCAAAATGATTCAATAAATAATGATACCTTTATAGAGTGGAAAATTATACAGCCATTCAAATTTTATTTATAAAAAATTGCTATTGATGTCATAAAATATTTACAATTTAATAGTATGAGAAGAAGTAGAATTTATAAACTGCTCATGTAGTATAATCTTAATGAGGAAATGCATGGAAAATGTGAACAGAAGATAGATGAGATTATGCATGTGTTTTTGTCTTTATAGTTTATATTCCAAGTATAAACATAAACAACAATGACATATTTATTATAACCATTAAAATATCAACATTAGTTTAAAAAAGAAAACTAAAGACTACTCAACTCAACTGTCATTGCTTGAGCTCTTTCTCAGGCAAGGCCTTGGTGGAAGACACAAGCAATGAGGCAGACATAGATGCATCGGTTTTTGGAATAAAAAAAACCCATATATGGTCCAGCAGCCAATGGGAAGTTGGGCCTTGGCTTCATAGTATGTATGGGAGTCTAAATTTTTAGAATGTTCTGGAGTTAGGGAGAGGCAGCAGTAGGCATCCGCCACCCAGCAAACTCTGCTGGGAGCTAGTATCCCAGGAGCTGACTAAGCCTGCTTAGGAGATAAGACTTACATTGAGCAAGCTAAGTTTGTGTCATCGACAGACACCTCATTAATCACTTTTACTGACACAGAAAACTTCCTCTGATCTCAAAGATGAGTCAAGTCTTGTTTTTCTGCTATGACAGCCCTGAGGATAAGAAACAGGACATGAAACTATGGGGTTGTTTTGTCTGTTTGTTTACCATTGGCCTTTAAAGGCTTACTGTCAGGCAATATTGTTATTGATGAGTACGGCATTCTTAAGCAGAATGTATGTATACCAAAATAGTGTAGACTAGTAAGCACAGTTAACAGCTGTTGAATGTATTTTGATCAAAGATTCTATAGCAGAATCCTCATCAAAAGGGGAAAAATGCAGAACAAAAATTCAAATTCTCATAAAATCCAGACTTTCTGGCGTGATTGAGGCCAGATGAACCCCCAAAACTATTGCCCTGAGACAATTTTCAAACCTTAAGCCAAAAATATCCCCTGAAGTCTTCTTTAAACCAAACAATAGTTTACCTTAATTAGTAAAGAATGTATGCATTGAGTATTGTGTTCTTTTAAAAAACTATCTATACATGGAATCAGATTGACAATAGCAACTCAAAAGGTTAGATAGGAAGCTTAGGGGCAGTGAGTATATGTTAATGGTGGAAGAATAATTTGGAAAAGGAGGGTGAGAATGGTTGCACGACTTGAAGAATGTAATCAATGTCATTCAATTGTACATGCAGAAATTATTGACTTGGTGTACGATTTGCTGTGTATATTTTTACAACAACAACAACAAAAAAATAAATAAATTATTTTTTAAAATTCTAAAACTTTACATGAAAATACCAATGAGTTGAGAAGTTAAAAAACACTCTAATAAACTATCAATACCAAAAGCAAATTGTGATCAACAATGCTAAAAAAAATCTATTGACTGAAGAAAGAATGAATGAAGAGAAAACCAGACCGGAAATATTAGGAGTTCTAAGTTCAAACCTTAGTTGTCCCTGACTCTTTTTGTGACTTTGGGCAAATCAATTTACCTGGGCCTCCGTTTCTTCATCTACAGCATGGAACTGTCACAATGCCTATTCTGACAGTTTCATAGGTTTGTTGTAAGGGTAACATTAGGAGAGATGGTGGGCGTGAAAACACTTTAGATTGTCTAGGGAGCTACATAAAGATAGGCCCCTACTGCTGCTCCACTGAGATGGGGCTAGGACAGCCACATGCCTACGTCACCCCTCATTGAGGAAAACTGGCCTCAATCTGTAAAACAAGAGTTTGGAGGCCCATGCAGCTGCATGTTTTTATTCTACAGTGGACATTTTCCAAGAGTATATTATGTATTCAGAGATGTTCTTTGCAATGTTACTTACAGATTTTAAACCTTTAACAAGCAAAGGTCTGGCAATGCACAAACAGTTAAGCAAATTATGGTACAACCACCTGAAGAAATTGTATATAGCCAATAAAAGGACGATTAGGAAGTCTACTCAGAAAGGTAGAATTTTAGCTGAATAAAGAAAAAAATATGTAATTATAACTGCAGTATGATTCCATCAATGGTAGGGGACACAGAAAAGTTAAACAATTATACCAAAATGGTAAAATAAAGGTGATTTTAAAATTATTTTAAAGACTCACAATATTTTTAACAAGAATGATTTTTAAAACAATGTACAAAAATCTTCTAATGCTCTCCTTGTTTATTTTACTGCTTATAGAGATTAGTGATTGCTATGGTTTGAATTGTGTCCCCTTAAAATGTGTATCAACTTGGCTAGGCCATGATAGCCAGTACTGTGTGGTTGGCTACCATTTTGTGATCTGATGTGATTATCCTACTTGTAAATCCTAACCTCTATGATGCTAATGGAGCAGGATTAGAGGCAGTTATGTTAATGAGGTAGGACTCAATCTACAGGATTAGGCTGTATCTTGAGTCAATCTCTTTTGAGATATAAAAGAGAAAACTGAGCAGAGAGGAGAGGGATCTCATACCACCAAGAGAGAAGCGCCAGGAGGGCAGCGTGTCCTTTGGACTCCGGGGTCCCTGAGCTGAGAAGCTCGTAGATCAGGGAAGATAGATGACAAGGACCTTCCCCCAGAATCAACAGAGAGAGAAAACCTTCCCCTGGAGCTGGTGCCCTGAATTTGGACTTCTAGCCTCCTAGACTGTGAGAGAATAAACTTCTGTTTGTTAAAGCCATCCACTTGTGGTATTTCTGTTACAGCAGCACTAGATAACTAAGAGAGTAACTGATTACCTCACAGTGACTAACTTTAGAAAGAGTGATGCCAATTAATTGCTAATTCCACATCTTCCTGCTTACTGGAAACTTCAGGGCATATCCATTTTGAATGCCTTTCAGAAAGATCAACACCATACATGTTATTCAAGGTACTTGCGGTCACTGACATTATAAACTACTTTTCCATGAAAAGACAGCTACATGAGAAAAATAAATGTAAATGAGCTTGAAATGTTTTCATTTATATAGTTTCATATACAAAAGATAAGAACAGAAGACCAACATAAAAAGAAATGAAGCTGAGAGTTTAGATTTTTTTGTTTGTAAGCCCTCTTCTTCCTACCTGTTTCACCATTGCCTCAGTAACATCTATGTTTGGTTTGTTTCCAAAGGGGACTGTCAAAGGGTAAAGATTTGTCCAAAATCTACCCCACATATCACCTAGTTAAAAAAAAAATTTTTTCAGTTAACATATAACAAAGACAGCAGAAATACAGACTCAATTTCACATAGTGCATGAGGTTGGTTTTGGTGAGCAGGCCATACAATATTCTAGATTTAATCCACTTTCTGCCTTTCCCTTTCACTATCTCTTTTTCCCTTTTTTCCTTCTCTTATTTTACATTTTCAACCCTTGTTTCTTCTTCTATCTCTTCTAGAAAGTTTAAATGGCAGGAGATTATGTGGTTAGGCAAAGCTTGTTAGTAAACCACCCCAGTTTCTCCCATCCCAAACTATGATTCAAAGGTCCAATTTATTAAATAGATGGGACATCAAAGGTACCATAGATTAGAAAGGGATGTATACAAGCCACCATCCACAAAATACTACAAATTAAACTAACTATTAACAATGCCTGGTATTGATTCAAGAGATTGTATAGGCTCGTCATTCAGGAACTTCTACTAACTAGTAACTAAGGTTCACTTTTGTTACTATAGGTATCCCTGGGTGGTGCAAATGGTTAAAATGCTCGACTACTAGCTGAAAGTTTGGCAGTTCCAACCCACCCAGATACACCTCAGAAGACAGACCTAGCAACCTGCTTCTGAAAGGTTACAGCCTTGAAAACCCTATGGAGCAGTTCTACTCTGCACACATAGGGTCACCAAGAGTCGGTATTGACTCCATGGCAACTAACATAGTAATACACTTAACTGTGTAATTTGAAAAACTCATGTTTTAAAAGATAAAATTTAGTAAAGATAAATGTGAAGTCTGATGCTTAAATCTTAAAGAAAAACCTATCCATCATAGAAGTATATGATATGTGACCTTTGGCTGAAACACAGTCCATACGTAAAAGACAAAAATGTGAGCCATTAAACAATATGACATGGCTCCTAAAATCAAACGTGACCTTAGGCTAAATCAACAGACTTACATTGTCTAGAAAAAAAGCAGTCATGGTACCGTTTTTCTCTATGTTGGTCAAAAGTCATCTAGAGTAACTGTTCAGTGTGGGCATGGTATTTGAACATTTGAAAAGGAACACTGACAAAGTATAGCTCATCCAAAGAAGAACAATTGGGGAAAATGGGATTTTGAGGAATGGCTGAAACTCTGTGTGGGATATTTAACTTGAAAAAAAGAAAAGAGTGTATACATGATAATAATAATAACAGTCACTAAAATGTATTGAGCACATAGTCCTCTGCCAGGTAGTATGCCGAGTTTCATGTGAAGTTTATCTCCAAATATCTGGAAGTTCATCTTGGAGAAGAATTGACATATTCTGGGTAACCAGAATTAGGAGTAATGAATTGAAGGCTTTAGAGGAGTGTTAATTCAGTTCCACATAAGGTAGAACTATCTTATAATTGGTGCCATCTAACAATTGATTGGTCTACCTTAGAAGGAAGAGCCCTATCACACCAGACATGTTTAAGCAGAAGCTAAATTATTGAACATAACCTGTACAGAGGATTTTCTAGTTACTTTAGAGTAGAAAGACTCCATAGGTCCTTCATCTATATTCTCTCTTGCTCACAGACATGACATTTGGCTGTGGAGGAGAATTAGCTGCAAGCAACTTAACTCGACTGCAATAAGAATGCTATTGTATGCGCGACATGGAATTTCTGAACACTGATATGTTTGGCTGCTAGCCAAAATGTTGGCAGTTCAAATCCACTAGCTGCTCCTTGGAAACCCTATGGGGCAGTTCTACTCTGTCCTATAGGGTCACTACGAGTAGGAATCGACTCTAAGGCAACAGGTACGGGATACGTTATTCGGCCTCATCTGCTGGGGTAGGGTAGGGGACAACCACTCCCTGGATGGAGAAGGAGGAGGGCTTGATAAAGAGCCCCAGATCTTGGGTGGTCTACAAAGGCTCAGTGGCAGGACTCAAAGTTCTTGATTACTGATTCTCCTCCTAAGCTAGGCTTCTTCCTTCACGTTGAAGAAGACTTCATTCATTACTCAAATGATTCCAAGACAAGTACTCTTCAGCAAGAGTGATTAGTGCAGTCTAAAATGAACTTCCCAAGCTTTCACTCCAGCTACACCTTAGTTCTGGAAAGCCTTGCTCTCGCCCCTGACCACTTCCTGCCTACTATGTTTCTTTCTGCTAACAATACCATACTGAAATCCCAAATTCCATCTTGGGAGCTTAGCCAACCAACTTGAGTAGTAAAAACGATTTTTCCCCATTTCCACTCTCATTTGAACTTGGAATTATTTCTTCCGTTATCTTAAATAATCCCCTTATCCTTCAGATTGTGGCCAACATAATAACTTTTTATGTATAAAATAACATAATGCAATAGAGGACGATTTAAAATGGCCTTTCTGTTGAATAAAGCACTTTCAAAATGTGATTTCTATGATGTTACTAACTTTTCTTCAGTCATAGACTTTTCTAAATGTTTTCTTTAGAGCTAAGTACTCAAAGAATTTCCGGTGTTTCTTACCAAGCAAATGGGCAGGGAGGCATCCAGTCTGATTGATTCGGTGAGGGTAGGTATCCATCAACTTTCTCCTCACATAGGCATGCAGATGTTCATATAATGGTTTAATCTGAAAAGTCCAGAAAGAAAGTTTAAGACCAAACATGCAGATTCCAATTTCCAATCCCAAATCCCCAACACTAGATATAGGAGCTCCCTTAAACAATTAGAATTTCCCTAAAGAATGAGGAAAAGTTTTCTTCTTCTCTCAAATATGCTGAAGAGTTCAAAAGCATTCCTTCTTCTCAGGTATTAAAGATGACTAGCTCCACTGCATGAAGCAAGAAAGACACCTAGAGGAACACAAGGTCCCAAAATGAAAGCAGATGCAAAAAAACAAAAAACAAAAAAATTCATTTTAAGGTGCTATCTACTTCTGTTTAAAAAATTGAGGTATAATGGGATCAAAATGACAATAGCAACTCGAAAGATTAGATAGGAAACTTAGGGGGCAGTGAGTTTATGTTAATGGGGGGGAACAGCTTGGAAAAGGCTGATGAGAATGGTTGTACAACTTGAAGAACGTAATCAATGTCACTGAATTGTACTTGTAGAAACTATTGAATTGGTATATGTTCTGCTGTGTATATTCTCAACAACAACAAAAAAATGAAATTTTTGAAAAACTTAATGAAGGATGAAAAAAATTGAGGTATACTTTACATTCCAGAAAATTCATCCTTTTTAAGTGTACAACTTCCTGAGTTTTAGTAAATTTATATACAGTTGTTGAACCATACCACCATCACCAACACCCCCAAAAGTTTTTTGTACCCTTTCGCAGTTAATTACACTCTCATTCCCAGCCCCAGGTAATCACTGAACTCATTTCTGTCTCTATAGTTTTACCTATTCTGGACATTTCATATAAATGGAATAATACAATATGTGGTCTTTTGTGTTTTGCTTCTTTCACTTAGCATAATGTTTTTGGACGTTCATCCATGTTGTTGCATATATCAACAGTTCATTCTTTTTTATTAGTGGATAGTATTCCCTTGTGTGGATATGTCGTAGTTTGTTTATCCATTCACCAGTTGAAGGACAGTTGAGTTATTTCCACTTTTTGGCTATTATGAATAATGTTGCTATGAACATTCATGGATAAATCTTTGTGTGGATATATGTTTTCATTTCTCTTGTGTAGACACCTAGGAGTGGAATAGCTGGGTCATATGGTAAGTGTGTGTTTAACTTTTTTAAGAAACTGTCAAATTATTTTCCCAAGTGGCTATATTATTTTACATATCTACCAGCCTTGTATGAGGGCCCCAGTTTCTTCATACCTTTGTCAACACTTGGTATTGTCAGGCTTGTTGATCATAGCCATTCTGGTGGGTGTGTAGGGGATTCTCATCATGATTTTAATTTGCATTTCTCCAATAACTTTTTTCTTGTTTATTTGCCATTTGTTTAATTTCTTTGATGAAGTATTTATTCAAATCTTTTACCCATTTCTGTTTTTTGGAGGATTTTTTGCTCTGCTTCCATTTTTGATAGCTCTACCCAACTATGGCTGTGAGAGAGAAGCCAGCAATCACATAAGAAGCCTGAAGGGGCAGGGACAAAGGGGAGACATGGGGGTGAAAATGAAGGAAGAGAAGGACACTGGGAAGTGCCAATGGGACACTTCTGCTCATAGGACTTTCCCTACCCCATGAAGGCTTCCTTAGACAAAAGGCTAAGGAAATAATGGTGTCAATAGTCCTGAGAAAAGGAAGCAAAGCCTATGGTTCTGCCACTGAAGGAAGTCAGTACCAACCCCAAGTAGCTCACAAAGACCATTCCTTCCGATAATCTTTCTATGGCTAATTGCTGGTCAGTGGCTGGAAAGAGAAGGCCAGCAGAAGTAGAAAGACAACTGTGAAAGAAGCTGATCGTCTGCGAGAGTTGCCCTATTGCTCTCTAAAATCTCTTCAAGCTCTAATAGTCCATGACTCTACAGGGCCAGGGAATGGCAGACCAGCGTGTCAAGAACAAGCTGGAATCCCTTCAGCCACTCATCTTCCCATGCAGTGCCCCCACATCTGTCTCTGCGTGCAGTGCCTAGGTTACCTGCGCAAATGTGCGTTCCACATCTTCAACCAACTGGCTGCGGTGATAGTCATCTGCTTCATAATCTCCTCTCCAGTAATCCCCATAGTCCTCATAACCTGTTAAAAAGAAAAGCGTGGGGGTGGGGGGAGGAAGAGGGGAACATAAAGGAAAGAAAGAGAGAAAGCACAATGTACATAAATTAGCCTTATTGGGAAGTTAGAAGAAATCCGAAGGTTTATCACATTTTTATCACCCTTCTAAACATCAACTCAGAGGGAGCAAGTGAATAATAACACTGGCTAATATCTGTTAAAGGAACCCTGATGGCACAACAGTTCAGCACTCAGCTGCTAACGGAAAGGTTGGTGAGTTGAACCCATTCAGCAGCTCTGTGGGAGAAAGACCTGGAGATCTGCTCCCATCAAGTTTACAGCCTAGAAAACCTTATGGGGCAGTTCTACTCTGAATTCTACTATGAGTTGAAAATCTATTCAACAGCACCCAACAACAACAACATCTCATTTAATAAGCACAAAACCCCACAAAAGTATCATTATTATAACCCCCTCTATGCAGATTGGTCCCTGTGTTTGTGCTAGAATACTAATCGAAAGATTGGCAGTTCAAACCCACCCAGCAGCACCATGGAAGAGAGGCCTGGCGATCTGCTTCCATAAAGATTACAGCCAAGAAAACCCTAAAGAACTCAGTTCTACTCTATTACATGGGGTCGCCATGAGTCTGAATTGACTTGGCAACAATGAGTTTCGATTTTTGGTTTTACTATGCAGATTAGCAGCCTGCTCTTAGAGAGGTTACACAGCTGGTAAGGGGCAGAGGCGCACTCCTAGCCTGTTAATCCTGGGTCTTGACCCTCTCCATAGGTCAGTTTGCATCTTCAACTTGAAAACACATGATTGGATCTCTAAATCATTTCATTCTAATTTTGCTCAGGGCCTTATATTTTCATAAGGTCATCCTAGACCTTGTCACTATGGGCCTGTTTTGTTTTGGAAATTATGTGCAAATCATATGCATGCACAGTGCATCTTGATGTGCTTCCTTTAGTATCTCTTCATCAGGAAACGTGAGCTTGTATTAGGGTATCAGCTAATCAAGTTGGCAAACGCATTTTAGTAATTTTTACTTTTACAGGCACATTGACAATGAATGATCAGGCAAATGAGGAGAGAAATAAATATTTGGATGGAAGGATAGGCAGGATATTTTTTGTTTGTTTGTTTTCATTGTTGACCAGCTACTGTCTCCAGCTTGCCTATAGCTTGAGAATACGGGGTTAAGTGATGGTGGAAGACATTTAGAAAGAACAGACGAAAAAATTCTTCCTTACTCAGCCCCAGGAGGCCGTGGATCACCAAAAGTGTGAAGTTGGTTATGATGCGGTGACTTCAGCTCATTATTCAGGCAGGAGCATAAATTAAGGGATATGGAAATGCCTCCCCATGTTAAGATTTTGATGACCACATGCTTTAAGTTGTAATTTGTTGTGCTGTTGTTAGGTGCCATCGAGTTAATTTTCCACTCAGAGCGACCCCATGTGACAGAGTAGAACCGCCCCATACGGTCTTCTTGGCTGTAATTTTTAAGGAAGCAGATTGTCAGGTCTTTCTCCCGTGGAGCCACTGGATGGGTTCAAACGGCCAACCTTGCGGTTAGCAGCCGAGTACTTAACCGCTGTGCCACAGGGCTCCTTGAGTTACAATCACAACTGGAGAAAAGAATGGGTTTGCAGCCTAAACGAATCTGATTTTTGTCTTTCTGGGAAAATACCCTGAGGTAGACACCCAAATGACCTTTGAGAGTGAAGTGTGGCCAGGTGGGGGATTAGGCGAGGGGCAGGGTTCCTCTCTCTCATCATTTCTGAAAGGTGAAATCCCCATTCAGTCTCCAGACTCCCTGGGGAAACCTTGGAGGCCTGAGACCTTCCTAGATAACTGCTTATTTGAGGCCCTATAGAAGACTTTCACTGCTGAGCTCTTTAACCTATAGAATGCCAAGGCACCTTTTGCCATCTCCCAGTGGCTTCTTCTTGAGACAGAGCCCTGGTGGTACAGTGATTAAGAGTTGGCTGCTAACCAAAAGGTCAGCAGTTCAAATCCACCAGCTGCTCCCTGGAAACACTATGGGGCAGTTCTACTCTGTCCTATAGAGTTCTACTCTGTCCTGTGAGTTGGAAGCTACTTTGTGGCAATGGGTTTGGTTTGGTTTGGTTTGGCTTTTTTTTTTTTTTTTTTTTGGTTCTTCTTGAAACGGGTACCCCGAATTGCTCAGCAGACGATCTTCAGTTTAGGGGTAGCCCTGATGTCAAAGGGCAGGTTTGAGCATTCATGAGAACTAGCCCTGTGACTCATTGAGAGCTTCAGGACCTCTAAAAATAAAACAAAGCAACAACGACAACAAAACAAACAAACTCATTGCTGTTGAGTGGATTCCAGCTCACAGAGACTCCATGTGTTACAAAATAGAACCACTCCATAGGGTTTTCTTGGCTGTAATCTTTACAGAAGCAGATCATCAAGCCTTTCTTCCATGGTGTCACTTGGTGGGTTCAAATCGCCAACCTTTTGATTAGTAGCCGAGCATAAACCATTTATGCCACCAAAGGACCTGTCAGGGCCTCTGCAGACCAGCAAACTTACCGTTCCCTCTTGCCATCTCATTTTTCAGGTCCACATACTCTTCATATAATGGCCTCAGCTGCCTGCCGACCTCAGACCTCCAACCTTCCCAAGCCCAGAGCCTCTGGTCGTAGTCTGTGCTGTTTTCCATGATTTGATCCAAGCCTGTTATCGTAAAGCACCCATAAACACCATTTCAATAAACATGCATTTGTGGAATTTTTATTTGTAAACCATCACATAAACTCGAAAAAGTTAAAGGTAAGACTGGCAGATAGCAAGGTCAGAAAGTTCTTCTAAAAATCTCATTGTTTGTTCATTTCTTCACTCTTATTATAGTTCCAAAATATGCCTGCAGAGGATATACACCATTTGAAATAATTTAATTATTAACTTAATGAAATTGCTTGAATGTGACAAAATTTACAATGAGATTTTGTTAGAAGTTAAAAGAGCATCTACGTGCTGAAACACATGTATTTGAAATCTTATCACCTTTGGATTATCCATGAGAGAACTTTTAGAACTTTGGAGAAAAAAGTAAATTTCATAGTCACGACTCAAAATGAATAACAGCGGCAGTGGTGCTTCCGTGGTCAATTCTCATCTTCCATGCTACAGACCCAGGTTCAATTCCCAGCCAGCTCACCTCATGCGCAGCCACCACCTGTCTATCAGTGGAAGCTTGCATGTTGCTATGATGCTGAACAGGCTTCAGCAGAGCTTCCAGACTATGACGGACTAGGAAGAATAGGCCTAGTAATCTACTTCTGAAATCAGCCAGTGAAAACGCTATGGATCACAATGGTCCAATCGCAGCTGATCATGGGGATGGTGCAGGACCTGGCCGCGTTTCGTTTTGTAGTGCATGGGGTTGCCATGAGTCAGGGGCTAACTCGAGGGCAGCTCATAACAACAACAAAAACTCAAAACGAATAACCTACCTGGTTCAAGTAATAAACACTCCTGTGGACTGTTTGGATTACAGGCTTTTCCAGTACTGTAGATGGTGCTCATTGCATTTAGAATTGTGCCCAACTGCAAATTAAAGATAGTAAGCAATGTAAAAATAGGAAATATGCTGAAGAGAATGCTAATGTAAGATGTCCTTTTTGGCCGTGTGATTTTGTTTATGCTCCCATTTCTTCTTGTACGTAGGGAGGAATATCTCCGTTGTTCCCTTTCCCTGTTGTCAACTAGCTCCAGAAGGCAGAACCAAGAGGTGAGTTACTTTACACTCGGTAGTGAGGATCTGTCGATTTCTTAAAGGGATCCACACATGGAGCTGCTGTCCTGGGAAGAGGTGAACTGCTCATCCCTGAGCTGAGGCTGTTAGCCACTTGGTAAAGAAGTTGCAGGGGAGAGTCAAGAATCAAAGGGGGAGAAGGATTAAACAATATACAAGGGTTCTCAAGCTTGGCACAATTGACATTTTGAATGAGACAATTCTTTGTGTTGGGAGGCTTTCTGTGCACTGTAGGATGTTTGGCAACATCCCTACCCAGTAGATGCCAGTTGTGACAATCAAAATTTGCCAAATGTCCCCAGAACCACTGACACTGAGTTCAACTGAGATTGTCCCAGGTCATCTGGTGTGTATGGACACCCTACGCAGGTCATATTCCTGAAGACCAGGCAGCTTCTCCTTTCACTCTCGAAAGAGTCCCAGTTTGACAAATAAATTGTATGATCTCACTAATATAAAATACCTACAATAGGCAAATGTTTAGAGATCAGAGTTTAATAGTGATGACCAGAAGCGGGAAGAAGGACATCGAGTTTCTGTTTATGGTGATGGGAAATTTGACAATGGATATTGGTGATGGTTGTACAACATGATTGGTACAATTGATCTCACTGAAATGTACACATGAAAAATGTTGACTTGGCAAGTGTGTTATCTATATTTTTACAACAATTTAAAAAAGGAGGGATCCCAGTTTGGATGATAAATTATATGGCCACCCTACCTAGACACAGGATTCTTGTTGAAAGTCAGCATTACTATCCATGCAGATAAAGGGAGTAGCCATGAGGGATAGGAGCACTTGGTATTTCCCAAATATTTCAACTCTTGAACTCAGCGGTAAAATATTCACAAACATACCCGTTTGCTCTTGCCTAGTGATAGCACCGATGATCCACTCTGCTGAAGCGCCTGCAACTGAAGCTTGATTACAGAACTTGAAATTTCTTCTAGAGGAAAATTTTTGGCAAGCGTGGACTGCGCTTCATAAAAGGAAGACCATCTGGCCGCAGCATCATCCTATAACAACAAAAAAATAAAATCGAAGTCAGAGTGGTGCAGCTTGAACTGATAGAACACAAAATACAGTCCAAAAAACATCTGGTGGAACATCTAATATTTCCTGAGTTGTTTAGGCCTCTCCTTTGCTGAAGGTCAAGGCTTAGGTTAAGGGTGATGAGGCCACTCTTGGTCACTCTCTCTTTCTGGCCCATTGCCTAGCTCTTCCCCCAGAGTCCTGTCCCCAGAACTACAAGTGAATTCTCAGAGAAGATTCACACTGTGGGGCCCTGGAACGTGTAGTCTTAGTGCTGTGATATGGGTGAGTTGGTCAAGGATTCGGGGATAGATGTTCTAAAGAGAGAACAGAATAGAATTCAGAGTGGACTTAATGGTGAAGACAATAGGAACCATGAGAAATGAGACTTCACAGGAAGCTCCTAGGTGCCATGACTTAGCCCAGAGATGCTGATCTTAAATTATGATCCCAAATGAAGGTTTCCCAGAATATGGCCATTTGGCAGCTGTGGTGATTTTCTACCAGCAAAGGAAACCAAATAGAGGTGTGACGTGATGGAAACGGTGTGTAGAAGGGACAGCAGTGGACCAGACAAGAGATGAATAGTGGCAATGAAAATGGAAAAGGATTTCTGTCATTACTGAGCACCACAACATCTCAGGAACTCTGGTTCCAGTTGCTGTTGAGTTGATTCCTTGGTGTCCCTGGGTGGCGCAAATGGTTAAGTGCTCAACTACTAGCCAAAAGGTTGGTGGCTCAAACCCACCCAGAGCTGCCTTGGAAGACAGGTCTGGTGATCTGCTTCCAAAATGTCACAGCCATGAAAACTCTGTGGAGCACAGTTCTACTCTGACACGCATGGGTCACCATGAATATCAGGAACTACTGCTCAATCGATATTCACAACAACCTTGGGGGGTAGTTATTGTTTCCTCTTCACAAATGAGGAAACTGAAGCACAGATTAGATAAGTAATGTTCCCTAGATCACATAGCTAATAACTGGAAGAACAAGGGCATCAACTCAGATGTGTTTACCTCCAAAGCTAATGTTCTAATCATTGCCCTATAGAATGTATTCGGCACACTCTAGTCTTCTTTCTAAGATATATGAGTGGGAAGGAGTTAAACAGAAGTTGGGTTTCCAGCACACAGTCATCTATACAACTCACCATGCTCTCAATTCCTACCCTTCTTCACTCAATCTAGGATGATTTACTGTCAAGCAAAATTTCTGGTAAAACTTTGATACCGAATTATAGGAATAATTTTATTCTCAATCTACTCTGGAAACAACTCAAAATTCTCTAAAGTCCTCAGTCTTAGAACATTTTTTGTTATACAAGATGTGGGAAAGTTGAACGGGGACATTGGACTGGACTTCATTTATCATTACCATCCTACAAGTGTTATACTTTATATCACAAAGAAATTCCTTTATGTTGCCTTGCATTTTGGTCCCTGAGGACATACTATTCCTTCCCAAGCTATCCTTTTTAATATTATTTACAGTTTATTCTCTATCTTTACCCTAAAGCTCCCAAGACCAAATGAAACAGATGGCTTAGCAGTTATGCAGGGAATCAAAGTCAGTTTATACATACCAATCAGATCATTAAGACCTTGGTCAGTAGCTATATATAATTTTTTGGACCTGAATTATGGACGAATTGAATATACATACAGCAATTTACACAGCTCCAGGGGTCCAAGGAACCATTACAGGGAAAATAGGCAGCATCCCACAATGGCTCTGAGCAAAAGTAGGAGGGCAGCAACTGAAACAACAGAAGCTTCTGCAGCCATAGATGGGGGTTTGGGGCAAGACATACATTGTTCAAGACAGCCATGGGGAATCCAAATACTCTCTGACCCCCTACCTATAACTATTGCTGTTGTTGTTGGGTGCCTGTTGTTGGGTGAAAGAGTAGAACTGCCCCATAAGGTTTTCTTGACCATAGTCTTCATGGAAGCAGATCACCAGGTCTTTCTCCTGCAGAGTCGCTGGGTGTGTTTAAACCACCAACCTTTTGGTTAGCAGCTGAGCACTTAACTGTTGCACCACCAGTGAATACCATATTCCCATCCTATGTGAGATGCTTTGTAATTTCAGGAACTGAAAATGTAAAATCCTAAGTTAGATTTTAAAAATGCAAAAAGATGTCCTGCTCTTTTGAGCCCTAACTATATGCCTAGTTTGGAGTCCCTGAGCCATGCAAATGGTTAATGCACTCACTGACTGCTAACTGAAAGACTGGAGCTTCGAGTTCACCCAGAGGTGCCTGGAAGAAAGGCCTGGCCATCTGCTTCTGAAAATCAGCCACTGAAAACCCTATGGAGCACAGTTCTCCTCTGACACACATGAGGTCGCCATAAGTCAGAGTCCTAACCCCCAGACTATCCTCCCCACGGTGTAGCTGGTGGCCACCTGGCATTCTGTCAATGTGTTTTGATCAATTAGTAATTGCACCATATCTGGATGCAATTAAACATATTATTTTGAGTTGTTCAAGTTCAGTTTCACCAAGGTTACAACACTAAACTGGATATTATAAAGTTTTCATGACAAAGGAAAACTAGTATGAACAAGCCTTCCAATTCACGTGACTCATGTTTAGGCAGATCTAGTCTTCCACAGATGTAACTTATCCATTTACAATTGTTATCTGCTGGGAAATCTTGGCTGTGCCCATCAACCTCCTTACATTCCAACAGACAAAGAAATGGGTGAAGTGATTTGCCCAAGCCACCGAAGCCAGCACAGGCAAGTCAGGAAAGCACCGGATTTCCTAAGTTCCAGCGTACTTAACGGAGTCCCTCGGTGGTGCAAACGGTTAACGAAAAGGTTGGAAGTTTGCGTACACCCAGAAGTGCCTCAGAAGAAAGGCCTGGTGATCTACTTCCCAAAAATCAGCCATCAAAAACCCTATGGAGCACAATTCCACTCTGACACACATGGGGTCGCCATGAGTCAATTCCAACTTAACAGCAAATGGTTTATTATTTTTAAAGTATTTCCTCATAACCTGATATAAGGATTTCCGTTAGAGGTCAGATCCATAGGCTGACAAGCCCAATATTCTGACTTTGGAAGTTATACCAGGGGACAATTTGGGAATGGCAGATTGTCCTCAATAATGTCATCCTGATAGGATATGAACATACACAAGTCATGTTGTTAGGTGCTGTAGAGTCAATTCCGACCCACAGTGACCCTATGTACAACAGAATGAAACACTGCCCAGTCCTGTACCATCCTCACAATCATTGCTATGTTTGAGCCTATTGTAGCACCCACGGTGTCAATCCATCTCATTGAGGGTCTTCCTCTTCTTGGCTCACCCTTTATGTTACCAAGCACGATGTCCTTCTCCAGAAACTGGTCCCTCCTGATAACATGACCAAAGTACGTGAAACAAAGTCTCGCCATCCTTGCTTCTAAGGAGCATTCTGGCTGTACTTCTGAGACAGATTTGTTCATTCTTCTGGAAGTCCATGGTATATCCAATATTCTTCTCCAACACCATAATTCAAAGACTTCAATTCTTCTTTGGTCTTCCTTATTCATTGCCCAGCTTTCGCACGCATACGAGGCAATTGAAAATACCATGGCTTGGGTCAGGCACACCTTAGTCCTCAAAGTGACATCTTTGATTTTTAACACTTTAAAAAGGTCTTTTGCAGCAGATTTGCCAGTGCAATGCATCTTTTGATTTCTTGACTGCTGCTTCCATGGGTGTTGATTGTGGATCCAGGTAAAATGAAATCCTTGACAACTTCAATATTTTCTCCACTTATCATGATGTTGCTTATTGTTCCAGCTGTGAGGATTTTTGTTTTCTTTATGTTGAGGTGTAACCCATACTGAAGGCTGTGGTCTTTGATCTTCTTCAGTAAGTGCTTCAAGTCCTCTTCACTTTCAGCAAGCAAGGTTGTGTCGTTTGCATATTGCAGGTTGTTAATGAGTCTTTGATGCCACGTTCTTCTTCATATGGTCCAGCTTCTCAAATTATTTGCTCAGCATACAGATTGAATAAGTATGGTGAAAGGATACAACCCTGATGCACACCTTTCCTGATTTTAAAACACCTTCTTCTGTTCGAACAACTGCCTCTTGGTCTATGCACAGGTTCCGCATGAGCATAATTAAGTGTTCTGGAATTCCCATTGTTTACAATGCTATCCATACTTTGTTATGATCCATACAGTTGTACATAGGGTCTCTATGAGTTGGAACTGACTCGACGGCACCTAACAACAAACATCTTTCTAGTAGTCTCTGCTTTCAGCCAAGATTCATCTGACATCAGCAATGATACCCCTCGTTCCGTGTCCTCTTCCTAATCTGGCTAGAATTTCTGGCAGTTCCCCATCAATCACTGCTGCAACCGTTTTTGAATGATCTTCAGCAAAATTTTACTTGCGTGTGATATTAATGATATTGCTTGATAATTTCTGCATTCTGTTGGATCACCTGTCTTTGGAATGGGCACAAATATGGATCTCTTTCACTCAGTTGGCCAGGTAGTTGTCTTCCAAATTTCTTGTCACAGACGAGTGAGCACTTCCAGTGTTGCATCCATTTGTTGAAACATCTCAGTTGATATTCTGTCAACTCCTGGAGGCTTGTTTTTCTCCAGTGCCTTCAGTGCTGCTTGAACTTCTTCCTTCAATACCATCAGTTCTTGATCATATGCTACCTCCTGAAATGGTTGAAAGTCGACCAGTTCTTTTTGGTGCAGTGACTTGTGTATTCCTTCCATCTTCTTTTGATGCTTCCTGTGTCATTCAATATTTTGCCCGTAAGCCATTGCTGTTGAGTTAATGCCGACTCATAGTGACCCTGTAGGACAGAGTAGAACTGCCCCATAGGGTTTCTAAGGTTGTAATCTTTATGAAGACTACAGCCGACTGCCACTTCTTTCTCCCACAGAGCGGCTGGTGGGTTGGAACTGCCAATCTTTTGTTTAGCAGCTGAGCACTTAACCACTATGACACCAGGGCTCCTTTCAATATTACAACTTGAGGCTTGAATTTTTTCTTCAGTTCCTTCAGCTTGAGAAATGCTGAGTGTGTTCTTCTTTTTTGGTTTTCTAACTCCAGGTCTTTGCACATTTCACTATAATACTTTACTTTGTCTTCTCCAGCCACCCTTTGAAATCTTCAGTTCAGCTCTTTTACTTCATCATATCTTCTGTTTGTTTTAGCTACTCTACTTTCAAGAATGTCTTAGGCTGAGTTCTCTAGAGAAGGAAAACCAGTGAGAGAGAGAGAGATTTATCTCAAGGAAATGGCTCACATAATTGTAGAGACTGGCAAGTCTCAAGTTTGTGGGTCAAGCATCAGGCTGGAGGCTTCTTATCACATAGCTGCAGGGGCTGACGATCCAAAGATCTGCAAGTCAGACAGCAGGCTGCTGGCTCACAGGCTGCAGAGGCTGACGAATCCCAAGATTGGCATGTAAGCTGCTAGCTCAAGTCCCAAGAACTAGAGGTCAGATGATGATGAGCTGGATACAAGATCCAGCCCACACCCCCAAGGAGACTTCCTTTCAACTGACTGGCTGCTTATAGCAGATCTCATCATGGAGTTGATTACATCATTACAGAACTGCCAAATTACATCGTTACATAACTTCCAAACCACTGAGAATCATGGCCCAGCCAAGGTGACACACAACCTTAACCATCACAAGGAGCAAGTTTTAGAGTCTCTTCTGACGTCCATTTTGGTCTTTTCTTTCTTTCCCGTCTTTTTAATGACCTTTTGCTCTCTTCATATGTGTTGTCTTTGACGTCATCCTACAACTCTTCTGGGTTTTGGTTATTAGTGTTCGATGCATTAAATCTATTCTTTAGATGATCTCTAAATTCAGGTGGGATATATTCAAGGTTGTACTTTGGCTCTCGTGGATTTTTTTTTAACTTGCTTCAGCTTCAACTTGAACTTGCATATGAGCAATATATGGTCTGCTCCACAGGTGGCCCCTGGCCTTGTTCTGACTGATGATATTGAGCTTCTTCATTGTCTCTTTCCATAGACGTAGTCTATTTGATTCCTGTGTATTCCATCCAGCGAGATCCACGTGTATAGCCACCATCCATGTTGTTGAAAGAAGTTATTTCCAATGAGTAGGTTGTTGGTGTTGCAAAATTCTACCATGCAATCGCCAGTGTCATTTCTATCCCCAAGGCCATATTTTTCCAACTACTGATTCTTCTTTGTTTCCAACTTTTGCATTCCAATCACCAGTAATTATCAATGCATCTTGATTGCATGTTTGATCATTTCAGACTGTGGAATTTGGTAAAAAAGTGGTTAGTGTGTAAATTTGCATAATACTTGTATTAACTGATCTTCCTTATAGGTGTATGGATGTTATTCTGTCATTGACAGCATTGTACTTCAGGATGGATCTTGAAATGTTCTTTTTTACCATGAATGCAACACTGTTCCTCTTCAATTTGGCATTCTCAGCATAGTAGACCATATGATTGTCTGATTCAAAATGGCCAACACCAGTCCACTTCAGCTCACTAATGCCTAGGATATCGATCCTCAAGCATTTGATTTCATTTTTGACAGCTTCCAATTTTCCTAGGTTCATACTTCATGCATTCCACGTTCCAATTACTAATGGATATTTGCGGCTACTTCTTCTCATTTTTAGTCATGCTATGGTGGCTTACATGTTGCTGTGATGCTGAAAGCTATGCCACTGGTTTTTCAAATACCAGCAGGGTCACCCATGGTGGATCGGTTTCAGCAGAGCTTCCAGACTAAGACAGACTAGGAAGAAGGACCTAGTGATCTACTCCGGAAAGAACTGGCCAGTGAAAACCTTATGAATAGCAGTGGAACACTGTCGGATATAGTGCTGGAAGATGAGCCCCTCTATTTGGAAGGCACTGAGGAAGAGCTGCCTCCTCAAAGTACAGTCGACCTTAATGATGTGGATGGAGTAAAGCTTTTAGGACCTTCATTTGCTGATGTGGCACGACTCAAAATGAAAAGAAATACACGCCTTAGAGCCCAAATTTCCCTTCCTTTATTAGTTATCCAGTCCTACGATAATATGACATAACAAACAACTAAAATCCTCAGTGGCACAGTGTTTGTGGCTTACGCACCTGGAGTCACTGGGGGTTGGCAGGCAGCTCTACTGACCTTGGCTGAACTTGTTCATGACTATAGGGGTTGGCTTCTAGTGGGACAATACACCATGTGTCTCTCATTCTTCAGCTGACTAGCTCAGGAACGTTCCATGGCAAAGGCAGAAGTGCAAAGGACAAGCCCCAATGTTCAAGTCCATGCCAAGCCTCTGCTTGCTCCTGTTTGCTCATACTCCATTGGCCAGACCAAGGCGTATAGTGAAGGACAGAGTCACATCCCCTTCAGTGGGATGGCTTCAAAGTGACATGACCTGGGACGTTGAAACAGGGAAGGGTGAAGAACTGGGGCCATCAGTGCAATTGACCACACTTCCTTGACTACAGTGGATCTACAATCCAAACATTTGCTTAAATACTTCTAAAACCTATTTAT
Organism: Trichechus manatus latirostris; assembly: GCF_000243295.1. Lineage (NCBI taxonomy): Eukaryota > Metazoa > Chordata > Mammalia > Sirenia > Trichechidae > Trichechus > Trichechus manatus. The sequence goes on along the minus strand of NW_004444098.1, from coordinate 588,342 downwards.
GGTTTTCAATGTCTCACATTTTTAGATTAAAGAATGGCCCGGTTTTACAAGTCTTACCGGTCTTACCACCTGTAATGTAAAAGGCGCTTCCTTCTATTTATATTAGTTTATCTCTTTTGAGCTTTCATACACACATCTTTCTAGTATGAAGAGATTTTGTCAGTACACCTGAGTACCCAATTCATTCTTGTTCCATCTTAGACTATTTCTCTTGTTGTTCTTTTTGAGTCAGGCTTTGTGCTTTCTCTCCTAACCCCCTCTGATTCCTTTAATCATTCCAGTTGCTCTTTGGGGGAAACGTCTCCATTTCCAAAATTCTTCCTTTAGGCATGGCTACCAGCATTGTGTTCTTACATGTATGGGGTAATGTCTTCTGTTTTATTTCCAGAAACCTTCTGGATGATGCTAGCCATTGTAGTCATGCAAACTTATCAAGTTGAAGTCTTCACGAGACAACCTTGAATGACTTGCAGGTCCTTTACCTGAGTCAAAAGTGATTTCTGAAGGCTAATCAACTCTCAGGAACAGCCAACATATATACACCATGGACATTCTAGACCAGTTCCAATGTATGTAATTTTACTATCCGTCACAACTTTTGGTGGCAAAATTATGATTTGGCTATAGTTTGGATCATTTTTTCCAAACATTTGTCTATGGATCAATGATCTTCCAAAAACCTGTTTTATGATATGTTTTTCAGAACTTACAAAACTTCCTTCAGATAATCAAGGTATCACAAAATGAAGATTAGAAATGCCATGTGATCTTAAAAATGTTAACGGCCATTTCAGATATTTTCCTTATTTTCATCTTGTTGCTGTTGTTAGCTGTGATTGAGTCAGTTCCGACTCCTGGCGACCCCAGGTGTACAGAGTAGAACTGCTCCATAGGGTTTTTAAAGCTGCGACCTTTCAGAAGCAGATCACCAGGCCTGTCTTCTGAGGCACCTCTGGATGGGTTCAAACCGACAAACTTTCTGCTAGTAGTCGAGTGGGTTATTGCTCAGCAAATGTTCAAGACTGGGAGTTACAGAGAAAGTTATTTTCTCTGTCCAAGAAGTTCATTTAGAGTTAACCCCAAAGAAGATAGAGAAACTGAATCATCAGACAGTCTCATTAAAATAAATCCACACTGTTTTTAATGTAGTGAGTCGGTGCATGTCTTAGGAGAATGGATCTTGGTCTGTGATGAATCAGAGGATGAAATCGGTAGCAGGTAAATTTATTGGAACAAATTCTCATCTCCATGCAGGAAAGGTTTGCTGTCAAGATACACAGACAAAAGTAGGTAGTTCTCAATTCTTCATCCTGGGTTCTCTGCTGCGTGCAGGCCAAGGAGCAGGCAGAGAGAAGAACTGATGTCTGCTTCCAGAAAACACATTGCCTTTAAGTTCATTCTCCCTCAGCATCCGTCCTGTGACTCTCAGAGCAGCCTCAGAACTACCGACCGCTCTGACTGGGATCACAACAGAGGGTGCCGGACAGAGCAGGAGAAAAGTGTAGCACAAAATTCAAATTCACAAAAAAGACCAAACTTACTGGTCTGACAGAGACTGGAGGAACCCCCGAGACTATGGCCCTAAGACACCCTTCTGAACTGGATCTGAAGCTATTCCTGGTGATCGCCTTCCCAGTCAAACCATAGACAGGCCTATAAAATAAACAATAACACCCAAGAAGAACGTGCTCCTTAAAATGTTCAATTATACGAGATCACAAGGGCAACATTTGCCCAAAAGCGAAGATGAGAAGGCAGGAAGGGGTAGCAAATCTGGACGAAAGGAAACAGGGAACCCAGGGCAGAAAAGGGGAGAGTGCTGACACATTGGGGGGAATGAAACCAATGTTATGAAACACTTTATATACAAACTATCAAATAGGAATCTAATTTGCTCTGTAAACTTTCACCTAATGCACAATAAAAAATTTTTTTTAATTAAAAAAAAAAGAACAGCCTCAGAGGCAGGAGACTCCTCGTTCCCTGACTTTTTCAGGTAAATCCTTACTTTAGAACTGCCCACTTGAGATAGCACTGTTCAATATATACTATATTACTATGATTATGATCAAATTATTGTTAGCAGGGGCAGTGGTGGTGCAGTGATAGAAGTCTCCCCTTCCACGTGGCAGACTAGGTTCGATTCCCGGCCAATGGACCTCATGTGCGGCCACCAGCCGTCTGTCAGTGGAAACTTGCATGTTGCTATGATGCTAAACAGGTTTCAGCAGAGCTTCCAGTCTAAGACAGACTAGGAAGAAAGGACTGGCAATCTACTTCCAGAAATCAGCCAGTGAAAACCCTATGGATCACAATAACCTGATCCCGTTGTGCATAGGGCTGCCATGCGTTAGGGGCCAACTTGATGGCAGCCAGCAACAACAATTATGATCATCATCTTCTTCATTTTACAGATGAGAAAACTGGGATTCAAGGAAGTTAAGAAACTTGCCCAAGATCTTGCAGCTTGTAAGAGTCAGAGTTGGGCTTTGAACCCAGGGTCTCTGGCCCCGGAATCCACACCAGGCACTTACACTTGACAGCACTAACATGCACTCACTACCCTTGCAGGATACCGTATCTCAGCAGCCTGCTCATCTTGGGACCCCTTGTAGCACCTCGCACAGTACCCAGTGCATCAGGGCCATCTCAACACACGTGATCAGAGAATAGAAGCAAGCATCATCCACGCCTTCCCCAGGTAAACCCACACGGGTGCACCAAAGTGCACTAATTCACCCTGCACCGCTGCTTGAGGAAGGAGAGATAGATCAGCCTGCTTGCTTCTTGCATTGAAGTATTTTCACTTTTCCTTTAAAGGGCCCATACTTTCCTGCGGTTTAGCCACACTGCATGATTTATGCCGTTTCATTCTGACCTTTGCTCTGATCAACCGGTACAATTCAAAGGTAATAGTACTTAATGATTCAAAGATGGTTTCTGCGTGCATCATTACATGTCACTGCATAACATGCGTTCTCAGCATCTGGGCACTCAAAAGAACAGCAACCTGCCTCTTCAGCAGTTGTGACTCTCTCTCACAGTAGTAACGACGACGGCTTCCTGTTGTCCTGTCCTCACACAAGCACCATTCTGGTGGCTTTGTGGATTAATTCAGTCTTTGCAGCGACCTTATGAGGCAGACATGAGCATTGTCTTCTTTTTCACAGATGGAAAAACTAAGGTGAAGAGAAGTTCATTAACTAGCTCAAGTTCATATGGCAAAAAAATTGGTGGGGTCAGCATTTGAAACTAGGCAGCCTGGCTCCAAAACACTTAGGCACGACGCCAGTACACCTACTTTCAAAGCCACCCAGGACGATTCAGCTAATACACCATACACTACAGTCGCCTCCAACAAAGACCAAATTTAAACTGAGAAAGAGAAACAATGAAGATGTGAAGAGAGGAAAGGTTGAAATATGAGACAAGAAAAACCATCTCCCATGAAACTTGAGGCTGTCAACATCTGGGTTTCTCTGAGCTTGAGAGAAATAGAAACATTCTCTTGGCGGATTTCAAATGAGACAGTAGGTCTCAGATTTGTGAATGGCAGTAATTTAATTTAAGCATTCAACCCACTGATCGCTTGAAGAAAAAAAACAATAAGCTCCTGAACAATACTTTGGAAAGAATGTATTGCTATGCAAGTGCCACAAAAATCTTCTCTTAAATAATGTTGTTCAATTCTCCATCACTTAAATGTCTAAGGAGACTGCTTTAGGGGGTGTGAGAGAAGAAATTCCTACAACCTTGCACTTGTCAGACAAAGTATCTTGCTTTCCCAAGGCATGCTGATATTTGTCAGAACTGGGTTAATTATAGCTTTTCTTGGAGGGCTCTGGATGGATTCTGTGACCTTTGGAAGTCCCTCAGAGCTCCCATGGGAGGAGGCAGTTGCAAGTCCAGCTTCCCCCGACCCGTGGTTAGCTTAATTACTAGCTAACTCTTCCACTAAGCCTCCAGCTGCATTTTTCAGTTAATGTATCATTTGTAGAGAGTCTTTCGATATTCCTGTTGGTCTTGGAGGCTTGGGGAAATTATCAACTCAATAACTGATGACATTCCCATAAAATATTTTAAAAGCCTAACTGTAATGAGAATTATGGCAGTGACTCTATAAAGCATATTCACCATTTTCCAAGAATCTGGACTGAGACCAATAATTATTTTGTAACAATATTCCAAATGAACCCCAAAGTCAACTAAGTTTAGTCATATGGCACTCCAGAATCAGAGATACAGAAGCAAACATCAAATGCATAGGTAAGAGCATTTATTTGATTTCTCTTTTCAGTTTTATGAGTAGTAACCTACTCTTTAAGAAGCAACAAATACCCCTATGTCATCATAAAAACTCACCATCTTTTGGACATTCTCGTCAGTAATATTGGTGTTATAATCCCAAGATGCAAGTGAACTTTGATAAGACAAGTCTTCGGCTTCTTGGTTAAATGTGTCCAAAAATGTCCTGGCCAGATCCTCAGTGGTTGATTGAGCAGCAGTTACAGCAATAAGGCTCAGAAAGAGCCAGAAAGAGCCTGACATCTTTCCCCGAGCGCCAAGATCCCATACACTGAACAAGTCTCCCTAGAGTAAAAACTCCTCATAAGTTGTTCTCTCTCATCAGCCTTTGAACTTGGGTTGGGCACTGAGCAAGGAAGACAGGAAAAAAAAAAAAGGGAGAAGAAGAAATAAAAAAAGAAAACACAGTCAACAATCTGCTAAACTAATATAGAGTTCATCCTGGAGAGGACAGATATATAAACAGATTTTATAATGATCTTTTTAAATTAAATCAAATAAACAAATGTTATTTGTCAATCCTAGAGAACCATAGCTCTCCCGGCACTTTATGGGACAAATCAAAATGTTTACACATGGTTAATATGTTCCTAAAAAGCTTTTAAAGATATGCTGAAGGAGCTAAAATTTTACAGTGACAAAAAATGCCTATAATTATGGATCATGGGGGTGACCTTGTTGCTCATATATTTTTCAGACAATTCCATTAATAGTTATCCCCCCCCCTTTCTTTTTATTTCAGGCTCATATTCACAGAAACCCTCCACTTGGGTAGCATTTTCCCTTCCTAAATAAATGGCTCAGCCTTTGTTCTTATGGAATTCATTAATTTTTATTCTGATAATCTTTCATTTCCACGGCCATTTTAAAAAATGGTAAGACTATTGTCCACTCCACAGGCTAACGTTCCTGGTCTGGCTTTGCAAAGTTTGAAAAGGTTCGTCTACCTGTTTTCCGGTGACCATGTTAAACACTGGATCTATGACTGACTGTGCCTCCTTCCCTTTCGCTTACCTGTTCAAAACTCAGTTGAAGTCACAAAGAAAGAAGAATAATGCCACCATATAGTATGAAATCCAAAGAGCGTTGATGTGATGTTCTGGCCATCCCTAGCCATGCAATCATGGCAATGTGGGATTTGGAGACGTTTCGGTCGTTATCCTGTTGAATTTAAGGAGCTGGCTTGGGGTCCTCATTCCTGGGGTGTAGGCATGAACGTCATAGATAAAAAAAGAGGGGTCACTTTAAGTAGTAGGGCTCATGGGTCTGTTTGACTGTGATTGTGAAACCTTCACACAGGGAAACATTTCTTCACCCAGAAAAACAAGTCTCCCAAGTTCAGGTGAAATGACAATGGCCAGTTGCCATCGAGTCAGTTCTGACTCACGGCGAGCCCGCGTGTGCAGAGTAGAACTGTGCTCCACAGGGTTTTCATGGCTGTGACCTTTTAGAAGCAGAACATCAGGCCTTTGTTCCCAGGCACCTCTGGGTGGCTTCAAACGGCCAACCTTTTAGTTATTAGTCAAGAGCTTAACCATTTGCACCACTCAGGGACTCCATCAAATGGCAGTAGCCAAGCATTCATAATAAGAGCTTCCACTACTTGCCCTTATTCCAAAGTTGCATATATCATTGTACAATAAAGGAAAAAAATTATAAGTAACACAGTTCAAAGTGATTTATACTGTATTATCTCATTTAAGCATCACAACAAACCTATAGGTAAATATTATTGCCATTTTACAGACTATAAAATTGAGACTCAGAGAGCTTAAATAAACTGCCAAAACTCATTCATGTCACGGAGCCAGGACATGAATCCATGCAGTCTGATTCTAGAGTACAGGCATCTAACTAAGTTGTAGTCAACAGTCTAAAAGCACTAATGGAGGTAAAGACCAGCAGAGGGATGCCTACCTTCAGTGGTGATGATGGATTTGGTTTCGCCACATAAAAAGAGATGGGTCATTACTACCCTTGACATGAATCGAAATACATGAGCCTCTTAAGAAAAAAAAAAAAGTCATTGACAAATTTAAGACATAAAGAATGGAACAAGAAAGTGTGATGGGAAAAATATCGGTGCAGAAAGGGCTGTCCCAGCAAGGCTCCTCCCACATTCGAGGAAGCTGAGATCAATCCACTGCTAAAGCGCATTAGGAGAGAAATCAGGCAAGAGACAGGCAGGCTCTGAACAAAGAGTTGGAACGCGGCTTTAAGAAAGGCTGAAACAAAACTCCACCAGGCCACTTCCTGAATGAAGTGCTTGGGTTTCAGACAAAAAAGAAAAAAGAAAAATGGGAGTAGTTCAAATTCAATTCATTGAGGCAGAAAATAAGATTAACGTGATCAAATGGAAATGGAGAAAGCAAGATATGAAATCTGAAAGCTACAAACAGATGGGCAAGCAGCCTGAGATAACAGTGAGGCAGAAAAAGACCAGAAGCCAAGAAGCTAGGAGGAGCAAAGGAAGCAGGAGAATTGTCTACAGTAATTCGGTAGGAAAACCAGCTCATGATGGCCAACTTGTAAGCATAGGCTGAATGGTTGCAATTTGTGTTTACTCTCCACCGAAAAGATGCTGATCTTCTTATGGTCACCTGGAAGAGATCTCTTCAAGCCCATTGTGAGAAGGAAAAGAATCCATGGAGACATGGGGATGGTACCCAGAAAAAAATCAGCATAAAGGAACCAGTTGTCTTTGAGAAAGAATGGAAAGCCAAAAGAAATGAGAAGACAGGAGGTTCAGGAAAGCTGTTCTAATTTTCAAACGGGTCAGGGGAAGTGGATTTCATAAACTGTAGAGTGGAGGTTTGATCTTGACACCAGACAAAACTATAAAATGTAATTTTTTTACAGTGTGGTTTCCACTTAGAAAAAATATCTCTGGTCCATTAGGGATTTGCTAGGAATAAGTCAGGTGCTGCTTATCTCATTTCCTTTCTAATAAGAGACTGGAACACTTGAAAAAAATCCAAAGAGAGTATATCTTCCATTTCAATAAGGAATTTAACAAAACATAAAATTTTACAAGTAGATCCAAATGCCCTCAAAACAACCACAAAACTACAGGATTAGGCAGTCCTCTGATCAAGAATAGTTCATATACAAAACAACAGAGAATCTCGATTCAATAATTGTTGTTGTTAGTTGCCACCAAGTCGATTCCAATTCATGGCGACCCCATGTGTACAGAGTAGAGCTGGCCTCCATAGGGTTTTCAAGGCTGTGACCTTTTGGAAGCAGATCACCAGGCCTATCTTCCAAGGCACCTCTGGGTGTGTTTGAACCACCAACCTTTCTGCTAATAGTCAAGTGATTAACCATTTGGGGTTAACCAGAGACTCCTTATTCAGTAACTGTCCAACAATGATTTATTAAGCACCTCTTGTATATCAGCCACTAGTCTACATATTGAATATGTACTGATGAATAAGAGAGGAAAAGTGCCCGTGCACATAGTATTCTAGGAGGTGGAGGTGGAGGTAAGAAACAAATAGGAGAGAAGTGCTACGACTTCTAACAGGAGGATAAAGGAATGGAGAATGATGGGGTGGAGGGAGAGAGATTTCCTACAAGAAGGGCCTCAATGAGAAGATGCCATTGGAGCAGAGATCTGAAGGAAGGGATGAAAGTCGTGTGGCTGTCTAGGGGAAGACTGTTCCAGCCAAAGGGAACAGCCAGTGCAAAGGGTGTAGGCAAGTCTCAAGAACATCAGAGGATGTTGTGCCTGGAGCCCGGTGCACAGGGGAAAGTGGCAGGAGGTGAAATCTGAGAAGGAGCAGGGGGCCAGATCAGGAGGACCTTAGAGAAAATTGTAGGACTTTGGCTTTTATTGTGAACAAGATGGGAAGACATGAGAGGGCATCAGGCAGAGAAGGGATCTGATAAATGTTTTCATAGGATCACTCTGGTTGCTGCTTTGAGAACAGACACTCAGGGGTTAGGGGTGGAAAGAGAGAGACCAGTGAGGGAGTCAAGCTGGTTGAAGATAAGCTTGATGTGAGTTGTAAGTCCAACTTGACTGTCCAAGAAATGGTGACTCCATCTTGGACTATCTTAGACTTTGGTAATAGAAGTATTAGATAAAAAATAATCTAGAGCATCATGTTCATTTCGTTTAGAGAGACACAGAAGTGCATGCAGAGGAAAATAAATAAGAGAGTAGATGGGTTGATAAATAATGTAATTTGAAGCACAGTTCTGACATGAAAGAGAAGACTTAGAGTGGACAGTTCTCTTCCATCATGAGACTGTCATTTAGAAGAAGACCTAGGTAACATAATGGATTTGCTCTGCCACTTATTTAGCTGTGTGACTTTAGACACCTAATTTCTTTATTTTGAAGATGATGATAATAGTATACCTGTCTCATGGGGAGGTGAGTATTATATGAATTAATACATGAGAACAATTCGGGGAACCTAGTAATAAAAACCACTCGAAATGAGAGCTGTGTAATCATTAGGGAACTTTTAAAAAAAAAAACATTTTAGGTAGAAATCTTTCTAATATATATTCTATTTTAATCAGAATGTTGCCTGAACATTGTTTTATATCCTTTTTTTTTTCTTTTCAGATGACTCAGTGTCATCGTCTTGAACATTGTTTACCAGCTAAGCTATAACGTGACAATGTTCTCAGACCTTATACTAAATGGCTCCAAACAGCTTTATTGCTATTAATTCTGCTGCCTCGGCAGGTTCTGAGTTCACTGTCACTTCTTAGAGAATCAACTTCCAGTAGCCCCGCCCACTGCATATCCCCTCCCTGTTATGGATCTGCTGGCCGCTAAAACTTAAAGGGAAACCAGATAACCAGAAAGTTCAATCAGAAAGCTCCCTCTTCATAGGCTCAGATCTAAGGCTGGGTCTTCACTCAGCTTGAGCAAAGTACATAGACTTTGAGATATATATTTCCCTTATTGCTGCACTTTTTATATACTTCCACTGAGCCATAAATGGTGAGGTTTCCAAATAACTAACAAAAAATCCCTCTAGTTCCCCAAGTAGAGAAAATAACTTTGGTAAACAGGGGGAAAAGGATATTTGGTACCATTTCTTGTCTTAAAATGGATGGAGTCATGCTTCTTTTAGGAAGGAAGAAGGGGATCAGGAATAGATAGCATGGAGAAATTTAAAACTGCCTGGATGACCAAGAATTATTTGCATTTAGTACAATTGGTTTTGACCACATGTTTATTGCATGAAGTGAATTTGGAAGTGGTTTACAGAAATACATGACAAGCTGGCATTTTAGCTCAAACAAAAGGATAAAGTTCTTTCCTGTTTACATTTCTAGTTGCGTAGCAGTCCCTTTTTTCTACAGATCAAGCAAAGATATCATCATTAAACAAACTGACACAGATTTTCAACAAACAGAATCCAAATTTGTGAGGATAAACTATGGATTCTGGGGAGATTGTACTGATTATTATTGGCCTGAACTTATGATAGTACAGTTCTTGCCACAGTAACCCTAATTTATTTCCACACCCAGCCTGTACAAAATATCAGGCAACACTAGAGCAAGTGAGCCACTAGTATAAAGTTATAGCTAGAGCCTTAAAAGCCATTGTAAAAGCTTGAGTCTTTATCCTAAGTGAAATGGTAGACTTTGAGCATAGGACTGGCATGAGCTCACATTTTGAAAGAATCACTCTGGCTTCTGTGTGGAGAAGACTACATGGGGGCAAGACTTAAGGCAGGGAGACCAGGCTATTACAACAATCCAGTTGGGATATGATGGTGGCTTGATGGTAGCAGTAGAGTTGATGGGAACTGATTGGATTCTGAATACGTTTTGAAAGTAAAGCCAACGAGATTTGCTGATAAATTGGATGGGGAATGTGAAAGAAAGAGAAGAGTCAAGGATTACTCCAAAGTTTTGGGGTTGAACAACTGGGAGGATGAGGTTGACATCAGTTTAGGTGGAGAAGGTTGCAGGTAGAGCAGGTTTGGAAGGAAGACTGAGAGTTCAGTTGAGTTCATGGTATCTGTTGGAAATCCAAGTGAAGATGTTGAGAAGTCAGCTGGACATAAAAATTTGAAGTTTAGCAGACAAGTCAGGGATAGAGATATAAATTTGGGAGTTGTCAACTTGAGATGGTTAGTCAAATAATGTCTTTTCACCTATTTCAGGAAAATAGCTTTCTTTTTCAGGAACCCAGGGTGCTGAAAAATATTGCTTAGTCTAGGCCTCAGGAGGCAAATGGGATGGAAAAATCAAGGGGAAAAGTTACTTTAAAAAAGCTCCCCCTCAGAGGAGCCATCCGTGGACTGAACAGGGAGGTGATAAAAGGGAGCTTCAGGAACTTGGACAGAGCATCACACTCCTTCACTGGTTTATGGCAAAGTAGGCACGTCTCAGGAGCACAGGATGGTTGAGATGAAGCAAGGTGCATGTGCAAGGAAGGCAGCTGACGTGAGAGACAGTCAAAGTCAAATGACCTAGACCCAATCCAGGTCTAGGCCATCACATTTGTCAGCATTAAGATCATGGAAGATTCCTCTGGAAGCCAGCTCTTGCCTCTCAGCTAGAGTCTGAGGGTTACTGAAGACTTGCACATTTTGGTTAGAGCTTCCTAACTGACTCTCAATATCTTAGAATAAGGCTTCATCTTTATTGTTCTCTTCCTCAGTCTTCGGATTGAGTAGAAAAGCCATGTTCTCTTATCCAACTGGAAAGATTCAACAGAAATAGTTGTCTCCTTGAGTTCTAGCAGGCTCATCTTGGAGACTCATTGTATCCCTCTCTCCTCATCGTCTCAGGGATTTGCCTGATCTAGGACATCAGTGGGACTTGGCCAAGGCTAGTTACTGACTCCATCCTCAACCTCCTTGTTCACTCAGAGAGTCCCTTCCACCAAGCTGGAAGAGGAGAACTTACAGGAAGCTAATGGAACAATACCCAAACAGCAAGAGTTGCACCAATGCCTAGGTTGGTCTTAGGAGTGCTAATCAAGGGTATAATCTCCTTATTTTACTAAAAGCTGTTTTTTCCTCCTGCCAATCTGATAACTCAGGGTTTTAATAATATTATGATTCTCTTTTTTTACTGGGTAAAGGAGTACAGTTCAAGTTACCTAATCATCCTATTAAAATTGGACCCTACCACCACCACCAGGACCACATATGCATATACGGATAGTATTTAGACACCTTCCATCCTTTATTTTCCTCCATGGAACTTTCCACCATCTGCTACACTATACTGATAACTACAAGTTTTACTTGTTTATTGTCTGTCTCGCCCACCTAGAATATAAGCTCCAAGACGGCAGGAATTTTTCTTTGTTTCCCTCCCAGTGGCATATCCCCAGATGCTTAGAAAAGTGTCCGGCACATAATAGGCATCCAATAAATATTTATTCAATGAAGACATTTTATATAAACTCTATAATAAGGAGGAGGAGGAGTGTCGCTCAGTTGTCTAGGCTGTTTGTGGCATAATTCTTTTTTAGTAAGGTATATTTTATCTGTTTATTTGCCCATCCACAGGAGGTGATGGATAGAAATAAATATCAACTGAAAAGAGGTGCAAAGAAGTTTTCTAGAATAAGATGTGATCTGGAAGCTATGGTTAAAGTTACTATGGTGGAAGACGTGGAAGAAAAATAACGTGATTACTATGAGCCAGAAACTGGGCTAAATGCCTTACATGTGTTAAGTCACTGAATCCCCCAAATAACCCTGTAAAGAAGGCATTGTTATCACCTTTTTATAGATGAGGCATATGAAGTTTAGCTCCATCAAGCCACTTCTTCCACGGTCAGGCTATTAATAAGTAGCAAAAGCAAGAAATGAATACTGGTCAGTCTTTCCCTGGAGCCAGATATCTCAGCACACAATCAATGTTTTAGGCAGCAATAGAAGTGAGTACACTCTGGAATTTTATGAGATGAACCTTCTTTATGTCACAGCTACCATACTGACTGTGAAACTGGGTAGAGTAACAGGAATGGAAATATCTCCTGCCGATTTCATCAATAATTTTTATTTTATTATTAAATTTAGTTATCTACTTTTTTATTTTTAATGCTACAATGATTCTTCACTCTTACTAAGCACTGTCTTGCCTGTGGCCATGAGCTACCATTCATTATCTCACAGCTGTGGTGGTCAAGAATTCATAGGTGACCAGATAGAGGGTGTTCTTCAAATAGGGACAGCAAAATGGCATGTTCCAGAAAATAATGGAAGAAACCAGGAACAGGTATTCTAGATCAAGAGTCAGGAGGTGTACACACTCTTTAAACTGAGTTGGCAAAATACGTGGCTGGTAATTCTAGCATTGCTAGTTTATTCCACAGTCTGCAGGTGCTCTGAACTCAAAAGGTTAGAGTGCCATCAAAATTCCATGCTATTCCTTGAGTAGTAACTGTGCCTTAAAGATCGTGCGTATATCCAGTCATTAGCTTCAGTAAATATGAGGTAGACAAGTAACGACAGACCTAGTGAAAAGGACAGACTACTGGCTAAACTGAAAAGCTGCTCCGGTAGTCATGTACCATAGTGACAATTGTTTCAAGAGAGCTAGGATGAGGTAATTATGACCTGGAGTTATCAGAGGTGCCACACCTGTTAACAAATCTGGTAGTGGAATAGAAGTGTTTATTTCAGAATAAATTTGTCAATATCAGTTGTAGAGAAATAAGGTAACTCTATGAATCACAAGACTTTTGGGATTCTCTGGAAGGTACAGCCTAGAACTCTGTTAACCATTTGAGAGTCCATTTCCATTCCCCATGGGATAATGATGTCACCCCAAATGTCTATGTAATATATTCCATGTGTAACTGATGGTTGATTGGCCAATTCAAAAGAAAATATATGATCAATATAATGCTGAGAAACCAGAAACAACTTAGAGTATTGTCAAGATACTTCGCTGTTATAATCACATAAAATAGTCACAGAAAATAACATTCCTTAAGTCCTGAGAGTGAAAAAGTGTTATTGCAAAAACGGAATGGCATGGCAGAGTGCATGATAATGACTCTACAATGTATAGAATTCTCTTCTTTTCCATTTGTACCCCTCTCTGACATACAATATCTAAGAAAAAAGTGTATTAACACCAGTGGTGCTGGAAGGATTGTAAACCTCAAGGCTTGGGAAGACTACTTTGAAGGCATCAGAGCTCTGGAGAGCTAGATGGGGTTCAAAGAGAAGCTATGTCTGGTCTATAGGACCAGAGAAGGGAGCTAAACTGGGGCTTTGACATGTTCTTCTAAATTTTTCTGGAAGACTGGCCCTGTTCCCAAGAATACTAGCGTTTATTTGATTGCAGGTTTCCTTTGTGCTCACTCTCTCTGGAACCTAAGCAAGGGGGAGATGTGAGTGAAAGTATAAGAGGTTGTAGACCCACCCCAGCTCCCAGAATCACAGAAATGAGGAGTGGGTAAATCACAGTGTGAATCCTCAGGTACCTAACAGTTGAGCTTCAAGGAGTACCAGTCTGGATGCCAAAAGTTAAAGAGCAAAAGCTTCTCCAATCTTGTGCCCACATGAATGCATGGACTTGGAATTATAAGAACTTTTAAAATGAAAATCTCTTGGCTTTTGATGATGCAGGAGATGTAATGTCAATACAAATCTGTAAAAACTGGAGACTAGGTTGAGTAAGAGCCTTTCTATCACTTCATTCTTTGCCATCAAAGACCCTTCTGAGATTTTCCAACCTGTCTTCAATCTCATCAGGGACCTTCTTTGACTGAGAAATGTGTTTAGTGCTGTCTTAGTCATCTAGTGCTGCTATAACAGAAATACCACAAGTGGATGGCTTTAACAAAGAGAAATTTATTTTCTCACAGTCTAGTAGGCTAGAAGTCCAAATTCAGGGAGTCAGCTCCAAGGGAAGGCTTTCTTTCTGTGTCAGCTCTGGAGGAAGGTCCTTCTTGTCAATCTTCCCCTGGACTAGGAGCTCCGGGTCCAAAGGACGCGCTCTGCTCCCGGTGCTGCTTTCTTGGTGATATGAGGTCCTCACTCTCTGCTCGCTTCCCTTCCTTTTATCTCCTGTAAGATAAAAGGAGGTGCAGGCTACACTCCAGGGAAACTCCCTTTACATTAAATCAGGGATGTGACCTGAGCAAGGGTGTTACATCCCACCCTAATCCTCTTTAACCACAGGCAGAGATTATAGCACACATTTTCAGGGGACACAGTTCAATCCACGACAAGGACTTATAAATTACACACCATAAATTCCAGAGCAGCATTGCATCTTTTCTGGGGCCAGTCTCTACGTGATAGGTGTTAGTAATATTAAGGTGGATTCCATCCAGAAAGGAATAAGGGCTCTCTGGCCTTGGAATTTGGATAATGCCATTAAGCAACAAGATGTTATTTTTGGAACTCAGTGACTCCCAATGTTTCAACATTGATTTACATAAAAGCAGTCAAGGCCTCAGCCACCTCTACAGGGATGAGATCAATAAGTAATTGTGAAAACTAAAAATTTAAGAATACACTTAAAGGAACTTTCATAGTGAGTATATTTCTCTGCTTGGCCTTTTCTCTGGATTTGGTGGTTGGTATTGTCCAAAGTCTTTTTACCTCTCCTAGCTCAACACTGGGATCTCCCAAAATTTGTCTGGGGATCAGGAGTCAGTTACAGTTTACTGGGCAGCTTGATCATCTTTGGAAGCTATTTTGGAATCCTATCTGAATTTATTTGCTCAGTAAGTCCTTAGGCCCAGGTTCCATACAAATTCAATATGAACCCGAAATCCAGAGATCTCCAAACACTTCCATAATATGTCGCTGGAAGACCAATGATGCTTGGGTGCATGGGGCACTCTGGAGACACTTTTTGTAATCTGGATCCATACCTAAAGGTAACATTCTCCTTGGCAAACTGGAGAAACAGTGGGGGGAGGTCATAACTCTCCATCTATTACTCAGTTTGGATTTCAACTCTAGCACTCTTCTAAGGAGAAAGCTACTGGTAGTTAAAAACCGGAAGTAACATGGCCCAGGACAAAACCCAAAAACCAAACCCATTGCCATCAAGTCGATTCTGACTCATAGCTACCCCTGCCCCATAGGGTTTCCAAGGAGCAGCTGGTGGATTTGAACTGCCGACCTTTTGGTTAGCAGCCATAGCTCTTAATCACTGTGCCACCAGGGCTCCAGGCCCAGAACCAAAACCAAAAAATCAAACCCGTTGCCGTCTAGTCGATTATGACTCAAGGCAAGGCAGTTGGTCGGGCCCCAAGAAACCCATCAGGGAGCATTTGGCATTGGCAACCCGGAACCCTGGAGAGCTCCACTGGGGTCACAGAGCCTCTGACAGGTGTGAAGATGCTGTAGTCAAGTTGTCAACTAGAATAGTAATTAGATGGGGGGGAGTGGCATAATAGATGAGAAATTATCTAATTTTTGCTTAACTTACAAGAGAGGAGGTGAGGAGAGGAGAGAGTTAATTCTAGGGCATTAACTAGAGAATGCAGACCTGTCTTTATAGGTTATAAATAATGGTATTGTTTATATGCCAGCTACTGTGCTAAGCATTTCACAAGTATTATCTTCTTTAATTCTCACAGCCACCCTATGAGTAAGGAACTAGCATAATTTCCATTTAATAGGAGAGGCCATGAAGATTCAAAGAGGTTGAAGAGCCCAAGTCCAATTAACAAGTGGAGGTGCCCAGATTTCAGCCAGTATATTTACTGTGCTGCTCAACTAATTAGGGAGAGAGCTTGTAACTATTTACTATAAGGTATTAGTGGCAGAATGAAAAACTACTTCTTCACTCCTCCCTGTATCCACACCCTTTACCATGGGACTTTACAGTCTATCCCATCAAGAGGTGTAGTCTATCTCCGTCTCCTTGACTCTGCTTTGACCAATAGAATGTGGTAGAAGTGACAGCATGCCAGTTCTAAGTGTAGGTCTCAAGAGTCTATGCAAGCCGCCAAGTGAACAAGCCTGAGTTAAACTCCTAGAGAGTAAGAGACCACTGGAGCAGAGATGAGTCAACCAAGTTGAGGCCAGTCTAGAGCAGCCAGCTACCAGCCTTCCTGGCAGCTGCTCACAGATGCATGAGTGAGACCAGAAGAACTTCTCAGCTGAGCCCTGAGACAAAAAAGTGTCAACCTGTAGAATCTTGAGCTAAATAAATGCTTGTTGTTTCAAGCTGCTGAGTTTTGGGGTTGTTCATTATGTAGCAAAAGCTAACTGATGCATTACCTTAATAACTTCACTAAGATCTTTCCAAATCATCTATTCAGTTAGGATCCTTTTGGGCTGCAAGTAAGAAAACATTCTTACTCAATTGGCTTAAACAATAAGGAAAATCTTATTAACTCACATAAATAAAAGACCATGGTAGGGTAAATTCAGGGTTAGTTCATGAAGTGGCTTAATGATATCATCAGAGAAACAGGTTTCTTCCATCTTTCCACTCTGCCACCCTCAATATATTGACTTCTGCTTTGAAGAAGCCCACTCCCCCGCTTCATGGTCGCAAGATGGCTGCATTTGTTCCAGCCAGCACATCTAGAAATGACAACATATCACGGACAAAGAGGGACTTTCATGAATCCATCTCTCTCTTTTTCCCAAGTTGAAAAAGCTGGAAGACAATAGAACTGGGATTCAAATCTTAGCAGTCAGAGTTCAAACCCAGACTCTTTGTGGTCAGAAAGCGCTTTTTGAGATAATTCTTATTACAGGCATAGAGAACAGGGACAGCTAAGGCATGAAGAAGCATGAGAGCAGTGTCTGAACAGTCCCACAGATGGTCTCTTGAAGACAGCAAACTTGCATGAGTTACAAACGCAGTTGCTTCTTGCACTTCTTATATTTGATTTTTGTTCATGCTTTCCACTGAGGAGAGACAATCAGTGCTCTACCTTATCTTGTTAATAAGTTATGTTTTTTTCAGAGGGCCCAGAATGTTCCGGAATAGGGAGTCATTGGAGATCACAGATTCTCACAGATAACCTCAGATGGTATGCAGTAACTTTGTTCTCTTCAAAGCACGTCTATATCAATGATAGAGAGTAGTGGTTCTCAAGCAGGGCAATTTTGCTTACCAGGAGGCATTTGGCGATGTCTGGAGACATTTTTGGTTGTCACAACTGGGAAGAGAGTGCTACTGGCATCTAGTGGGTAGAGGTCAGGGAGGCTGCTAAACATCCCACAAGGCGCAGGACAGCCCCCAACAACAAAGTATTATCTGACTCCAAATGTCAATAGTGCCAAGGTTGAAGAGCCCTGATCTAGATACCGCTATGAACATAGAGATCTCAAGAACCAACGTGTGCACATGATTGTGCATCTCCGCATCTCCATTAGCACCAAGCAAAATAGTAAATTACCTGCTCCCAGCAGCAAAGCTACCGAGGCATTCAAGCACAAAGTATCTAGTCCTGTTTGAATGTGTACACGCAGTGGTGTCAATAACAAGTAGAGAGAAAGTAGGAAAAAATAAACATAAACATAAAATATCAGTCCAGATAATCAGCTCTGACTAGAGCATCACAAAAGGTCAATGGTTTGAACCCACCAGCAGCTGCATGGGAGAAAGATCTGGAGATCTGCTCCTGTAAAGATTACAGCCTAGGAAACCTTATGGGGCAGTTCTACTCCATCATATGAGGACACTATGAGTCAAAATTGACTTGACAGCACCCAACAACAGCAAAGAGCATCACAGAGAAGAGAATTAACCCTTAGAGTTTTACTATGAGCGGAGTGCCAAGGTACATTGCCTGGCTGAGTCCTCGAAAACATCTTTGAGGAAGTTGTTATTTTTCAAAGGAGGAGCCTAACATTCAGCAAGGTAGTAACTTGCTCTGTGTCAGCCAGTAAGAGACCTAGGGCCTAATCTGTCTGCGTGTTTTCCATTTCAACCCCTGCCTCTCTCTATAGGATGCAGAAAAGGTTGAGAAGAACTAGTAAGATTATTGAAGAAGAAAGTAATTACGATTTTTAAAAATAGAGGAAAATGAAGAGCTACTTTTGCCTTGAGTCTGTTGACGTCAACGTGTAGGAGATATTTTCCAGACGGCAATGTCTCTCCCCAGAAAACAGCAGGAAGAAATGAGCTGAAAGGACACGGCACAGGCTCCTGTTTAGTCCTAAGGGAAAATTGCTTGACAGTGGTAGACTCTGACGCAGGATGTTGTTGGATGTTATTGAAGAATGTTGTGTAATCTGTGTCTCTGGAGGGTTTTATAAGATAGATTCTTGACCAAGAAGGGTTTGAGTGTGGCCCTGTCCAAGGGGGGAGGACATGGATGGCCCCTGGGAATGAACTTGACTGCAGCCCAGCTGTGGCCTCTTCTGCCCTCTCCAACCTCCCACCCCCACTTCCTCTGTAGGAACCCTAGGCAGCCTAGCCCCCCACCTTCCATTACTACCTCCTTTCACTTCTAGCCCCTGCCAGGACCCCATCTCTCCTGGCCCTGGACAATTTCAGTTTTGTGTAGTTAAATCTAGATGGTGGATAAGGTCCCTGGGTGGTGCAAATGGTTTTCGCTTGACAACTCACTACTAACCTAAAGGTTGATGGTTCGAACCAACCCAGTGGTGCTGTGGAAGAAAGACCTGATGATCTGCTTCCATACAGATTACAGCCAGGAAAACCCTATGGAGCAGTTCCACTCTGCACACTTGGGGTTGTCATGAGTCGAAGTCAACTCGACAGTAACTGGCTTAGTTTTTTAGGTGGTGAGTTAGGATACTATTCCTCCAACTTTTCTCTATGTAGGACAATTTTGTAATAAAAAATGGGAGAGACAATCAGTGCACTACCTTATCTTGGCAATAAGCTGTGTTTTTCTCAGAAGGCCCAGAATGTTCAGGAATAGAGAGTAATTGGAGATCACAGATTCTCACAGATAACAACCTCAGATGGTATGCAGTAACTTTGTTCTTTTCAGAGCATGTCTATATCAATGAGAGAGAGCAGTGGTTCTCAACCAGGGCAATTTTGCTTACCATGGAAGGGTTGAGGGCACTTTGGGTAGGGCCTTGTTACCACTGAGAGATTTTGGCTTCTTCCCTAAGCAAAATGGAAAGGCATGGAGAGGTTTGAACAAAGAAATGATATAGTCTGACCTTCTGTTGTAACAGGCTATGTCAGGGTTTTCTTCCTATATTTAAACCTGATTCAATACCAGGAGGATGAGGAGAGCACACTAGTCGTGGTTTTCCCAGAGGCCTCTGAAATATGCCCTGCATTATCCACAAGAAAAACATAAAGAACAAATGCCCTAAAGCAAGTGAGAACACAAGAATGCCCAACAAACAATTATCCAAAGTGCTAGTTAAACGTGAAAGCAAAAAAATAATCCTCATTTTGAAAAACTTCCAGTTGTGAAATACACTCAACCTGAATCCCCTCCATGGCACTGCCCGTGGCTCTGTATTCAGTTTGGATCAAAATCATCCTGGTGACATTATGCTGAGTGAAATAAGTCAATCACAAAAGGACAAAGATTGTATGAGACCTCTATTGTAAAAACCCATGAAAAAGTTCACACACAAAATGTAACAATCTTTGTTGGTTACCAGGGATGGG
>NW_004444098.1:519463-566540 GCF_000243295.1 Trichechus manatus latirostris | reverse complement strand
CTGTATTGTGTACTGTCTCACCCTTCACCCAAGATACCACTTATCTATTACCTATTTAGTATTCCCCCCCCCATCCCTCCCATCCCTGGTAACCAACAAAGATTGTTACATTTTGTGTGTGAACTTTTTCATGGGTTTTTACAATAGAGGTCTCATACAATCTTTGTCCTTTTGTGATTGACTTATTTCACTCAGCATAATGTCCTCCAGTGAAACTTGCTCTTGAATGTCGAGTAGCTAAAGCAAAAGGAAGAAATGATGAAGTAAAAGAACTGAACAGAAGATTTCGAAGGGCGGCTCAAGAAGACAAAGTAAAGTATTACAATAACATGTGCAAAGAGCTGGAGATAGAAAACCAAAAGGGAAGAACATGCTTGGCATCCCTCAAGCTGAAAGAACTGAAGAAAAAATTCAAGCCTCGAGTTGCAATAATTAAGGATTCTACGGGGAAAATATTACAGGATGCAGGAAGCATCAAAAGAAGATGAAAGGAATACACCGTCATTATACCAAAAACAGTTGGTTGACCTTTAACCATTTCAAGAGGTAGCATATGATTAGGAACTGATGGTACTGAAGGAAGAAGTCCAAACTGCGCTGAAGGCATTGGCGAAAAACAAGGCTCCAGGAATTGATGGAATATCATTTGAGATATTTCAACCAACGGATGCAGCACTGGAAGTACTCATCTATGCCAAGAAATTTGGAAGACAGCTACTTGGGCAACCGTCTGGAAAAGATCCATATTTATGCCTCTTCCCAAGAAGGGTGATCCAACTGAATGTAGAAATTATCGAACAATATCATTAATATCACATGCAAGTAAAATTTTGCTGAAGATCATTCAAAAGCGGCTGCAGCAGTATGTCGACAGGGAACTGCCAGAAATTCAGGCTGGATTCAGAAGAGGACCGGGAACCAGGGATATCATTGCTGATATGAGATGGATCCTGGCTGAAAGCAGAGAATACCAGAAAGATGTTTACCTGTGTTTTATTGATTATGCAAAGGCATTTGACTGTGTGGATCATAACAAATTATGCATAACATTGTGCAGAATGGGAATTCCAGAACACTTAAATGTGCTCATGAGGAACCTGTACACAGATCAATAGGCAGTTGTTCAGACAGAACAAGGGGATACTGCCTGGTTTAAAGTCAGGAAAGGTCTGTGTCAGGGTTGCATCTTTTCACCATACCTATTCAATCTGTATGTTGAACAAATAACCCAAGAAGCTGGACTATATGAAGAAGAACGGGGCATCAGGATTGGAGGAAGACTTATTAACAACTTGTGTTATGCAGATGACACAACCTTGCTTGCTGAAAGTGAAAAGGACTGGAAGCACTTACTGATGAAGATCAAAGACCACAGCCTTCAGTATGGATTATAGCTCAACATAAAGAAAACAAAAATCCTCACAACTGGACCAATAAGCAACATTATGATAAATGGAGAAAAGATTGAAGCTGTCAAGGATTTCATTTTGCTTGGATCCATGATCAACATCCATGGAAACAGTAGTCAAGAAATCAAAAGATGCATTGCATTGGGCAAATCTGCTGCAAAAGACCTCTTTAAGTGTTGAAAAGCAAAGATGTCACCTTGAAGACTAAGGTGCGCCTGACCCAAGCCATGGTATTTTCAAGCGCATCATGTGCATGCGAAAGCTGGACAGTGAATAAGGAAGACCGAAGAAGAATTGACGCCTTTGAATTGTGGTGGTGGTGAAGAATATTGAATATACCATGGACTGCCAAAAGAAAGAACAAATCTGTCTTGGAAGAAGTACAGCCAGAATGCTCCTTAGAAGGAAAGATGGCAAAACTATGTCTTACATACTTTGGACATGTTATCAGGAGGGATCAGTCCCTGGAGAAGGACATCATGCTTGGTAAAGTACAGTGTTAGCGAAAAAGAGGAAGACCCTCAATGAGATGGATCTACACAGTGGCTGCAACAATGGGCTCAAGCATAACAACAATTGTGGGCATGGCACAGGACCGGGCAGTGTTCTGTTGTACATATGGTTGCTATGAATCAGAATCGACTCGATGGCACCTAACAACAAGATAACTAAGACAGGGAGCAAATGGATGGCGGTGAAGCCAAGACAGTGAATGTATACCTATTTGTCAATTAACCAGGATTAACATCCTTTAAAAGGAGCCCTGGTGGTACAGTAGTTAAGTGCCTAGCTGCTAACTGGTTCAAACCCACCAGGTTCCACTGAAGAAAGATATGGCAGTCTGCTTCCCTAAAGATTACAGTCTTGGATACTCTATGGGGGCAGTTCTACTCTGTCCTGTAGGGTCTATATGAGTCGGAATCGACTCGATGGCAAGGGGTTTGGTTTGGGGTTTCTAACGTCTTTTAAAGGTCTTCAGAGTTCAGTGGTTAAGCGGTTGGCTGCTAACCAAAAGACAGGCAGTTGGATTCCCCCAGCCGCTCCTTAGAAACCCTACGAGGCAGTTCTACTCTGTCCTATAGGGTCGCTATGAATCAGAATCAACTCAACGGCAACGGGTTTGGTTTGGTTTTTGGTTGAGAGTGCCTGCAAATTCCCCCTACTAGCTCTATTACTTTCTTATTCTGCCAATAAAATCTGTTTTTCCTCAAGCACTGACAATCAAAATACAATCAAAGTTGGTTCTTATTCAACTGTGTTCTTTTTTTTTCATTGATTTCTAGCATTGTAACAATATTGTCTTCTAACAATTTACATAATAAATGTACAATATTTCAGCTATATCACAGGCTAATATTCTACTCTGAGCATCCTCAAGACTGTATCACCATGTATGACATATTTATATGGGGAATGCCTTTCCTAATTCCAGAGAATTGACTAGCAAACTAATAGTGTGAACCATGTTAATTGCCATTTTTTTGTAGGTCAAAAATGATTGCATACCCACAGTTTCACATGGTTCAATCTAATAAGTTTTCACATGCAGCCTTGACAATAACTGAATATTGCAAAAACTTCATTGTTCATTAAATATGGTGAGCTATGAGTCAATAGTTTAGGATGACAAATGGAGTCCAGGAAATTCCATGAACAATTAGAGACATGAATTTTAATTGAACTTTTGCTAAATTTTGCAAATAAGGGCCACCTGTTCACTGTAGCATGGTACCTGACAATGGCACCTCCCAGGCTTGCCTGCCCATGGTGGCCAGTGATTATCTCTGCTCTGTGCCATCCATGCCCAGGAGCTCTTGTTCCACCCATTCCAATGATCTTGTGGGAAACTACTTCCAGATTGGGTCAAAAGGCATCCGACACTTAAAAGTAGGTTTACCCTCTCTGGGTCGAATGAAATATTCCCCCTTCAGCCAACACCCCACACTCATCATTTGTCATACGTTCACTAATTTTTTAAAAATATAAGCCACATCATGGGATGATTATGGAAAAATTACATCTAGGGGCACAATTGTCATTTCTTTACTGACCAAACTCTCCTCTACTGCCCAGTACTACCAATAGTCTTGCACCAACTGCTTGCACCCCACTACTGCCCTCACTTGTTATAGTAATTAAGAGGAGACAAATATTGTGCATTATAAATCAGCTCTTATTCTGTGCCCTAAATGATATAAAATTCTTTTTCAAGAAATGCTATGAAAATAAAGAGCTGAATGACTCAGTAAATAAAAAGTAGAAAATTTTCGCTCATACATTTAAGCCAAATTTCCCTAAAAGGAATGGCATTCTTAGCAATAAATTCAAGCGCATCTTAAATAATTAATGGGCCCCTTCTAGGACATTCTTTCTCTGTTTATATTTCCTAAACCTAGCATGATATCTTGCATAGAGTGAACATTCAGTAAATTCTTGTGGGAGGGAGGGAGGGAAGAAGGAAGGAAGGAAAGAAGGCAAGGAAGGAAGGAAAGAAAACTGTTACACATTTGCTTATGTGACTGAGGGAACTAGCCATGCCGTATGTTTTTTTCATGAAGGAAAACAACATGCAAAATGGAAACCAAAACATCATGTTAAGGTCTCCCTGAATTTGAAATTAAGACCCAGAATTTGAAACTCTAGTTTGTTTGTTTGTTTGTTTGTTTGTTTGTTTTTGATTCTTCTTGGTTCTTAACCTGTGGTCTCTCCTACTCTTTGTTCCTTATCCAGGAATGACGATAAATGTGCATATTTCCCCTGGTGATATTCATATCTGGAATCTGCTCATGTCTCATTCTAAGTGCAAGAATTCATTGCATTCTTTTATATGGTGATGTTTTGCATTGGTTAGTTCTTGTGGAAAACATGGATGGTGAAACCACCCCAAAAATAATAAAAGTCAAATCGATGCAGAAAAGACAAAATAACAAAAGTCATATACATTTACATTTCTTCTGCAAAATCAGCCTGGATTTCACCACTCCAGCTAAAGTTTTCTTTACTGACTTGGTTTTCAGATGCTTCTGTCTTTTGAGTTTCATCAAGTAGTTCTTGCTAAAGGCTTGGAGACTGGAATGACAGGTCTATTTCTACATTTTATTTCCAGTACATATCACCTTGAAATGTATTCCCATGTGGCACATTACAGGATCATTAAATTAAAAATAGAGGTGTAGTTGATGATTGACTGCTCTCTAATTACCCAGAATGTTTGTCAAAGGCAGTAGGCAGGAGACGTAAACTCCATTTTGCTATTACAGTGACTATCAAGGTTATAGCACATCTCTGCTAGAGTAGAAAACTTCTCCAACAAGGATGTTTAATGGAGCAGACCTTTGCCAGTGGAATAAATCCCCTCACCAGCAGAATAAACAGACAGTGAATAAAGTGATCTAGTAATCAAACTAGGTTCCTCTCACACCTTCAAAGTAAGAAGCATATCTAGAATCAGTGTTTCTCAACCTTTTTTAATTTTTTTCATTATTGAGACTTTTTTGACATTTCTTTCCTAGTCTCCTTCCTCCCTAATAAAATTTTAATACCATAGATATACTGTATATCTGTTCATACACTGTTGCCCTTTGGAAGGCTACAAACCACTGTAATAGCTAAAGTTTTTTTCTCCCTGCGACAAGAACCAATTTTCACCCTGTTAAGAACGCACGTCTTGGGTTATGCTTGCTTGTGCACATTGATTAGATTCAGATGATGTTTTACCAATTAAAAGACTTCTATACGCAAATTTAAGGTCCCTGGGTGATGCAAACAGTTCACTGCTCCACTATTAGCTGAAAGGTTGGTGGTTCGAACCCACCCAGAGGTGCCTTGGAAGACAGGCTTGGCAATCTGCTTCCATAAAAATTACAACCAAGAAAACTCTACGTCTTGGAAGAAGTACAGCCAGCATGCTCCTCAGAAGGGAGGATGGTGAGACTTCATCTCATGTACTGAAGTCTCACATACTTTGGACATGTTATCAGGAGCAATCACTCCCTGGAAAAGGACATCATACTTGGTAAAGTAGAGGGTGATTGAAAAAAAGGAAGACCCTCAACTAGATGGATTGACACAGTGGCTGCAACAATGGGCTCAAACATGGCAACGATTGTGAGCGTTGCCAGGTGGAAACCCCAGGTTCTGCTTGGCATGACTCGTCTCAGCCAATAAATGAGAGACCAAGGTGGGAGAGTAGAAAGGCGCCTTTATTTCATTGTGCAAGGAAAGGAGATAGTTGAGGCTGCTGCCACCAAGACGGCTTAGTGAGGGTGAGGGGGAAGGTTACTTTTAAGGGGTTTACAAGTAGGAAGTTTCATACAAGTTACATCAGCAACACTCTTAATCATACTACACAGGTTCAATGGGGTTTACATATAACTTCATGCATTTTGTGTTCAGAAAATGGTGGTTAAACTCCACCCGAAGGTGGGGAAGTTACTATGCATGAGGTCTAAAAGGTTATCCTGAATGTCAACATGGCGCCTAAACCAGTTTCTGCCAATTTCCTCTAGTTTGGGGGCAGCAGTTAAGGAGAAGGGAACCAGGATTTTAATGGAAAGTTACAGGGCATGCCAAACAAAGGAACCAGGATTCTAATGTAAAGCTACGGGGCGTGCCAAGCAAGCTATTTGAGGCAGTGGAATTTTCTGCAGC
Organism: Trichechus manatus latirostris; assembly: GCF_000243295.1. Lineage (NCBI taxonomy): Eukaryota > Metazoa > Chordata > Mammalia > Sirenia > Trichechidae > Trichechus > Trichechus manatus. The sequence goes on along the minus strand of NW_004444098.1, from coordinate 560,481 downwards.
CTGGGAACTTCTGTCTTATGAGGATGGCACAGGACCGGGCAGCGTTTCTTTCTGTTGTACATGGGGTCACTATGAGTAGGAACCAACTCAATGGCACCTAACAGCAGAACAACAACAATGATAAGAAGGAGTCCCTGGGTGGTGCGTATGGTTAATATGTTCAGCTGCGAACCAAAAGACTAGAGGTTTAAATCCACCCAGAGGTGGAAGAGGCTGCATAGGCCCAGCTCACTATTATTTACTCCCCATTGCGAACTGCCACATTGTCTCGTGATTCTGTTTTTCCTTTGGGTTCCAGTCTCTACAAAAGGTTTAAGATTAACCGATGTTCCTCCCTGGAGGGTGGAAAACAAGCGATAATGATCTAAGAATGAAAAAGCAAACAAAGCACCCATCTTGTGACAAAAAAAGGCAAGATGTCGCCTGATAATCCCCAAGGATGTCACCAGATAACCCCCAAGAATACCAGTAGAAGGTTAACTCATCTGCGACATCACCACCTCAAGGGGAAACTAACACAAACTTCTAAGATCCATAATCCTGTCCCCATGAAAGCCTTCAGCCGATCTCCAGTGAGGGAGACGGGTTTTTTGGAGGAATCTATTCCCCTCTGTCTCCTATATATCCATATATAATAAACATCTTGCTGCTCACCTCACCCCTGTCTCAGAATTGGCTATTGCGGCAGGCGGCTCCAATCCCAGTTATTGCGGTAACAGAGGTGCCTTGGAAGAAAGGCCTAGAGATCTACTTCTGAAAAATCAGCCATTGAAAACCCTATGGAGCACAGTTCTACTCTGATACACATGGAATTATCATGAGTCGGAGTCCACTCGAGGGCAACTGGTTTTGACAATAAGAATGGAATTATTTAGGGAGATAAGCTTAATTGAGGTCTAAAGTTAGTGTTCTCTATCGTCAAAACTAATTGCAAATGTTCATTGGTCACTGCTGATCTGTAATAAGATTTTACATATTTCATCTCTGAAAACGTCTTTTGACACAGACAGGCACTCCCAAATACTGATATCAGTCCACAGGCACATGATTTCAAATGAACATATTTGTTGCTTGGAAGGCAGCATTTGTAAAATTTTGTTAGATTTTTCTCTGGATATTTGCCTTTTAACATGCTATTCATTACATCGCAAGTTAATCACTGCCTATTTTAGGTTAGGTTGAAGCGCCTCAATTACAGAGCTCGGTGGATTTTGAAATGTGGAAATTTCCTTTGCACTTGCATCAAGGTCTGAAAAACACAGTTAAAACTGTGGTTCCCAACCCATTGCCATTGAGTCGATTCTGACTCATAGCAACCCTATAGGACTAGGGTCCTATAACTGCCCCGTAGGGTTTCCAAGGAGTGGCTGGTGGATTCGAACTGCCGACTTTTTTTGTTTTTTTGTTAGCAGCCGAACTCTTAACCACCAGGGCTCTGGAACTGTGGTTGGAGCTTGAAAAACAGATCCACTGCAAATCTGTGAGGGCATAGCAATTGCCCGTCTCGTTTTAGCTTTGACAGCACGGGCAGTGTATAAAGCAGCTTGACATTACTTGTGATGCACACAACGTTAATTGTTTTTGAAATGGCTTTGCCGCTACGTTTTGCATATAAATGCTGTTTTGCTTTGTAATTTTAGGCTGAATGCATTAAGAAACACTACGAATCTGCATCAAAAGCTAATTTCCAGAGCAGGGGTTGGCAAAGTGGATACAACCCACTACAATCTCTTTAACGGATCGCCTGTGATGCTTCATATTCGGTTTAATGCTTATTCAATAATAAAACTTTTCTTTCTCTTCTACTTTTATGGAGAGGTTTTTCTGCGTTGGAGGTAGATTTTGTTTTTAGTAACTTTTCCCCAACACTGTCAAAGTGCCGTCTGGGGACCAGCAGTATTAGCCTCACCTGGGAGCTGGTTAGAAATGCAGAATCTCAGCCCTCACCCCGGGCTACTGAGCCAGAATATGCATTTTAACCTGATCCCCAGGTGATTCATATGCACATTAAAGTTTGAAAAGCAGTGGTCTAGATGATTCCTGGCCCTGGGTGGTGTTCAACTGGTTTGGAGGCTCAAATTCTCTCAGAGGCACCTGGCGATCTACTTCTGAAAGATGGCGGCCATTGAAAACCAGGGCACACTTTTACTCTGACACACATGGGGTCACCATGAGTCAGAATCGACTTCACAGCAACGGTTTTTCGTTTTTGTTTTAAAGATAATTCCTTAAAGACCAATAACCAGCCCAATGAGCAGCCTAGTTCTGTCAACAGATAGGAATTATGCTCCTACCATTTTGTCAGAGGGAGAGGAGTTATGTTCTGCTGTCTCCTCAGTCCCCATGTCTTCTCCCCCATCATTGTTTCTGTACAGCTTCCTGGGTGGTACAATGGAGAGGGTCCAGGAGGGACCATGGGCTTGTGACAGCTACTACCTCATTTGCTTGTTTATTAACACACATTTGTTGAGCGCTGACTCTGTAAACTTTCAGCTCCATGAGGGCAGGGTTTGTGTTTGGTTTTGCTCACCATTGTAGAAGAAAAGAAGGAAGGAAAGGAGGAATACAGAAGAGAGGAAGGGAGGAAGGAAGGTGGGAAGGGAGGGAGGGAGGAAAGAAAGAAAGAAGGAAGGAAGGATGGAAGGATATGTGCCCTCTCCGGAAATGAAATCAAGTCTAAAAACTACAAGGTGTCTTCCAACAGGGATATATGCAACAAAAATAATTAATTTCTAGGGATGTAGAGTAGACTGAACATTAACCAATAAAAATTTGGCTTCCTACATTCCTCAGTGTGAAAATGCCCAGGCCACAAGCCCAGACAGTTAAATTCAAGTAGATCTCAGACCACAATCAGTCATGCAATCAAAAAAAGATAGATTAGCACTTTATTAAATTAGCATAGACTGGACTTTTACAAATCACAGACATTATCAACAAACAGAACTGTCCTACTAGAGGCTGATATTCAGAAACTATATAAGCAACTGTTGGGATGATAACAGGATCAAATTCCACCCTGTATAATAACACTTCCATTTTTATCAATCTCATTTACGATAATTACTTTTTGCTCTTGCTTACTTAGTCATAGACAGAGTGATTAAACATATTCAAAGGGATTCATTTTCAACGATTTCTACACCCTATTACAGACATTTCTCACTGGGAAGAATACTTTTCTAAGTGTGTGTGTGTATATATACTGGCCTGAGCTTATTTCTGGATATGCTTAAATACTAAGGCATTTTTAAGTCAGTAACTACAAACACCACCCGACTACACTTACGCACTTGTGCTGTCAAAGCAATATTTTATAATATTTTGAATAGTACGATTCCAATTTTCTTTGTTGCTGTAATCAATTGCCTTTTATTTTCATGCGCATTAAAAATTTCTTTAAAAAGAAGAATGGTGAAGCAAAATACGTCATCTGCCCTTGATATTCTGAGGTGCTAGGCAGTCGTTCAGAAATCAGTGTTGAGCTTCTTGGGGAAGCAGGCCAGCAGGCCTTCAGAGAGGAGTGAGCCGCTCGCCCTCATTCATGAAGGCATCGTTCAGGCACCCGTCCTTCATGTCGAGGGGATCACAGGGGATGCCATTTTCAACTGTGACTGCAGTTGCACGTTTATCTTCGGCATCTTCTCCTTCAGCGGGTCCTTTGTTCTTCCTAAAAGCACATAAAGAGAATGATTTGGATTAAGGAGGAGAGAGTATAGCTGGGTATGGCTTTCTACACAGTGGAGGAAATAATTGATGATATTGTGTATTTTCAAATACATTTCAAAGACCATAAAGAGCGGATGAGGTAAAAGGTACTATCAAGATAAAAAATCTTCATGGATGATATCTACATATTGAGCAGAATCAGTAGTCTTATTTAGAATACTGAAATTAAGGTATATGAATATATGTATATAAACCAATATGTCTGTATACACACACATACACATGAATATGCCTGTACACACACACATATGCACATATACACTCACACACAAATTGCATGAAGGGATGTGAAGAAAATGTATGGTACATTGGCAGGTTCAGAAATTCAGCTCTAGGAGAACTTTAATAAAAATTAAATCAAATAATGTAATAAATTCCTCTCACAGGATTTGGCAAATGAGTGGTCTGCAGATGCTGAGTGAAAATCAAATTGAAATAATATATAAGGAAGCAAATTCACATTACTTTGTACAAAGTAAGTAACCATTATAAAATGCACATATTGCTGTTTGGGTCTACTTATTACAAATAGTTGTGCTCATTTGTAAGTCAGGTTTTTGGAACTCAGACCACATTTTCCTAATTACATATGTTAGTTCCTAATTACATCTATTATCCATAGCTTTAACTCCAGGTCATTGCACAAAATTCTACATTACAGGATAACTATTTGAGTTTCTCCTGTTTCATATTCTTTGTAGACACTGCTACCTCATCTCAAGCTAGTAACCAGACCCTTAACATTTCCTTGGAGTGTAGAAAGCTGTAACCTGTGAATGCCAAAATTGTGAAAGACCAAGACACTGAGCCCATTATGCTTGATGTCATGGAGGTAGTAGTGGAGCGGAAGAGAGATAGGTGCCTCTCTGGGCAACCAGAGGGAAGAGAGATTTCCCTAAGCTTAGCACAGGTTGGATGTTGGACACCATTCCATGGTGGCACCATGGAGGCACAATGTTAGGCATGAGGCTCCCAGAGTTGTCAACGATTCTCTTGTCCCAGCAATCTGTGGAAACACCAGAGAGGCAGATTCATCCCCTGGCTGGGATAACGGGCATTGCCGTCATGACCAGAGTGGACTTCCACCACTGTGGAGGCCCTTGGGAACTTGATAAGTCTCTGGTGGGTGAGGAGGTGGTGAAGATGCCCCCAAGATGATCGAGATGGAATTTCCTATCAGTCCTGTGCGAAAGCCAGTTTCAATGTGCTTTTAAAAATATGGCAGAGGGAGGGGGAGAAAAGAGAAAGCTCTTCTTTACAGAAGAAGAATGCCAACTAATATAGAAAAACTAATAGAAATAGAAAATAACCCTACAATAATAATTGATTTAGACAAGGAACATCAACAAATACTAAACCATCAACAGATTAGTGGGGAACATGGATATTCACATGGTCTCAAAGTATCACCCCCACAAGCAACATACTAATCACAAAGAGAAACTTGTATTTTGCCAAAGGAGAAATCTGGTGAACACCAATAATGAGACAAACTGACAAGTACCTCCAGATGTGAGGCACTGAGAAGAACACACACACACACACACTTTTTTTTTCTGTTTCTGTTCCCTGCCTCCAGAAAAAAATTTGATGTGACTCTTACCAAGAGGAACTAGTCAGACAAATCCAAATTTAAATATATTTTGTAAAACAGCTGACCTGGATGCACCACAGAGTAGGCACTCAACTAATGTGCTTAGGATTGGATAGACAGACAAATGGCTGACTGGCTAGGTAGATGGACAGATGGATGAATGGATAGATGGATGGATAAAAGAATGGGTCAATGATTGCAGATCAATGGCTGGCTGGTGAAATATAAACTAAGAGGTGGATGGTCAGATGGATGGATAGAGGATGGCTAGGTGGCTGAACAAAGAAATGGATGGACGGATGAATGGATGAACTAATGATGTAAACAAAGTTACTCACACAGTAGCCTCAGGTAGATCTTGAATGGGATCCACCACTGCTTGGTCTACTAAATAATTGCACTGATCGTTGTTTTATGGTTATGTAAGAAAATGTTCTTGTTCTTAGGAGATGCATGTTGAAGTATTCAGGGGTGGTATCATGATGTCTTTGACTCTCAAATGGTTTAGAAAAAGGAAGAGATAAAGTAAATGTGGCAAAATGTTAATGTTTGGTGTATCCGTGTGAAGAGTATATGGTGTGCATTGTTTTATTCTTGTAATTTACAATCTGAAAGTTTGATATTTTTCAAAATAAGTTGCAGGGAGACCTTTTAAAGCCCTAAACACTGAGAAGATTATGGTCCTCCCGCCATATTCAATTCAAAATTAAGGTTATTCAAAACTAACCAAGAAAGAAAGAAAGAAGGGAGGGAGGGAGGAAATACAGACATGTGACATTTCTTATATGTACCCCCTTCACCCTATCCCACAGACAACAAGAAAAACAAAAGCAAGAAATAAATAATTCTTGTCCCAATGAATTGGGTTTTTGGTTTAACTTGTAAATGCACTATGGGAAGGAGTTGAATAGCCAAGGCTTGAGCTTTGTGAAACTCTATGATCAAACTGTGAGCCCCAAACTTATGTGATCAGAAATGCCTTGAAACTATTATCCAGAATGATTCAAAATTATTAGAATTACTATCATTAATATCAAAAGTGAAAGAGAAACATATGCCTATTTTGAGAGGGATAGGATTCATGCTACAGAAAAGAACTAAATAATCACAAAATCACTCAGTTAATGTTTCTTGAGTGTCAAGATGGTGGCTGGCATGAGAATAAAGACACAGGGCATGGGGTCCTAGAACCTTCCAGAAAGGAACTTACACCTACCAGAGACAGAAGAGAGTTGCAGATAAGGATTATGTGTATATGGGTAAGGGAAACGAGTCTGAGTCTCTCTTGCTATCTGAAAGAGCACTGTAGCCATTTCATATATAACTATTTAATAAATGATGAATAGGCATAGAGACTAGGTCAATGTGATGAGAGGGACTTTTCATCAAAGAATCACCTCAGCCAGGTGAAATCACCCTCAGGTAGGACTAGAATGCTTTGGCCTCTCCTCCTGGGGACAGGAGCATCCTTCACTTTCCATGTCCAGGTCCTAAATGACGGTTTACATTCTATAACCATCAACCACATCTCTTCCATTCATAGTGTCCAACGTTCATTCAACAGCTATGTTTTGTGTTCCTACTATGTGTGGAAGACACAGTCCTTGTCCTAAAGTGAAAGGAAAGAGCTCTATGAAAGGGGAAAACTTCAAATTTGACTCCTCCTCCCTCTCCCTATTTTTCATGGATTATAAAAGAGAGGAGTGATTGATGTTTCAGTACTGATGATGTCCTAGTAGCAAATGTATATTTATAAATTATCAGCAAAAAAATGTTCAGCTAATGCAAATTCTCCCCCCAAATCACTCCTCATTGGGCTTGGAGTAAATAATAATTTTCCACAAAAACAAATAGATTTTCTGTAAAAAGTTGAACTGGTGAAAGTTGTGTGATATATTTACAAAAAAAGAAAGAAAAAAGTCGCTGCTGAGGCTGCGTATGTACAACCAGAAACCTCATGGGATTTGGTTCCTTGGTTTAGAGGTTTAGGGTCATGGTTTCATGGGGCATCCCAGTTCACTGGCCTAATAATGTGTTTAGTGCTTCTGTTCTACCTCCCAGTTTGTTGCGTAGTGCCTGTGGTCTTAAAAGCTTGCAAGCAGCCATCCAAGGCACAACAATCGATCTCTATTCACCTGTAACAACAGAGGAAGAAGGAGAGTCAGGAATATGAGGAGGATATGGAATGTGTGGCTAATTGCCTCCATGAACAACTAACTGCCTCCTTTGCCATGAGACCAGAAGAACTGGATGGTACCTGGCTACCATTACTGAACATTTTGATCAAGGATTCCATAGAGGAATCCTGATCAAAAGTGGAGGAAATGTAGAACAGAATTTCAAATTATAATAGACTCCAGACTTTTTGGAGCCATGGACGCTGGATAAAGCCCTGAAACTATTGCCCTGAGATACTCTTTAAACATTAAACCAAAAATATCCCCTGAAGTCTTCTGAAAGCCAAACAATAGTTTAGCTTAACTAGTAAAAAATGTCTGTCTTGAGCATTATGCTCTTTTAAGAACTATCTATATGGGATCAAAGTGACAACAGCAACTCGAAAGATTAGATAGGAAGCTTAGGGGGCAGTGGGTTTATGTTAATGGGGGAGGAACAACTCAGAAAAGGAGGGTGAGAATGGTTGCACAACTCCAAGAATGTAATCAATGTCACTGAATTGTACATGTAGAAACTGTTGAAGGGTGTATTTTTGCTGTGTATATTCTCAACAACAAAATAAAATTTAAAAAATAAACAGATTTTAAACAGTCAAATTGTATCCTGAAATTTATGTATGTAGGAAGCTCCTATTACAAAAGTATCTTACTGAATGGAGCATTCTGAAACAGGTGGCAATCCAATGGTATCTTAGAAAGAATTGGTTGCCAGGTGTCTATTTGCAGTTTCTTTCATAAAAATATTCTAATAGAGTTAGAAGGAAAATGGCGGAGATCTGGACACACGCAGATCTTTACAAGGAATTTTGCCTTTCCTTCCCAGGCACAAAGGCAAAATAATCCATCCAGCATCACAAAGGAACGGGGAAGAACTAAAAAGGAAGACACAACTGGATGAGGGCAATCACTGTGGAAATTTATCCAACTCAGTCGAGTCGGTGGCAAATTAGATCCAGATTGTTCTTTTGCGACCTTAGGTCCATCTGAGTTTTACATTGCTGGGCTTCACAAACTGCAGTGTCAGGAACTCGCTGGCTGGTGGACATGATAAGCAGCTCAAAGGTTACTGAAGAGTAATACACAGTACTTTGTCCATTTCATGGTGTGTGCGGTAATAAACTGATTCACTGCCTGTGCATTGCTCTTACTAAGAATAATAAAACTTTCTGGATCATTCTGATTTGATGTTCTGCTAAAAACATGAGTTCTTTTTCCTGAAAAATAAAATTGAGTGTTAATGTCTTCCGCCGTTCCTGCAACGTCAGGTGTTCCGGAAGAGGATGAACAAACCGTGATTAACTATCTGGAACTAGCTCCTAGGAGTCTGGAGAGTGCATCTTGCTCATAAATCTAGATGGAAGGCAAGCAAAAGAGGGCCCAAGATTAAGTATCAGGTGGCCCTCGGAGTTGTGGGTTGTTGAGGAACAGAAATTGCTAAAGTAGTGATGGTCAAAGCAGAAAGAGAATTTCCGTCTTTGAACAAGGTAGGGCTGAAAAGTCAAGGCCCGAGAATAGCCAGAAAAAACAACAAAGGATGGACAAATATGGTTTTTCAAAGAGGACAGAATCAATTATTGGGGAATTGGAACTGTCCTCATAATCAGCCTGGATGATTCCTGGGAAAAAGCAAGTGTTACTGGAACAATCTGAGGGGACATTGCAGCACAGTTAGACCAGGGGACTCTGGCGTCAAGAAGACCTGGAGCAATGGTTAAGTGCTCGGTTGCTAACCTAAATGTTGGTGGTTTGAACCCACCTAGAGTCTCTGTAGGAGAAAGACCTGTCAATCTGCTTCCGTAAAGATTATAGCCTAGAAAACCCAATGGAGAAGTTCTACTTTGTAACACATGGGGTCGCTATGAGTCGGAATAGACTCAACGGCAACTAACGGCAACTGCTACTCTCCAACCATCTGACTGTAGGCAAATTGCTTTATCTCTTTGAAGCTAATTTCCTTCATTTAAAAAACAGAAATAATAATAAAATCTGCATAATATTGCAATGGGAATTAAATGAGACAATGTATACAAAGCACCTAGTCTGGTTTCTGCCATGTAATAGGAGCTTGATAAATGGTACTTAGTATTGTCTTTCAGAGCAGAACAAGATTGGTGAAAGGAGTTGACCTGGAACTCTATTTAGTCTCTCCAGGCTCCATCCAAAACACACTTACATTTGATTCCTATTGGCTACATATATTTAAGAACAGCCAAAAAAAAAAAAAAAAAAAAAAAGAGTCAATCTGACATTAAATCTGATTTTATTTACACTTCTATTTTCAAGACTATTAATTCATTTAACTAAGACTCTGTGTCCTGAGTACTTGACCTGGCTTTGTTACCAACTAACTACAGGGTCATAATTTCCTTGTAGGCAAGGACCATCCATGTGTTAACTAGGTTTGTTTCTTCCATGATACTTTCTACAGTTTCTATCACAGAATGGATGGTCGATAAAGAAATAAAATATTTTGACTTCTCTGGGCTTTGGTTTCTGGAGGGATGGATTTATAGAACCATTAAGGTCCCTCCCTAAGACCTGAATATTCTAACAGTCTATTTATATATATTATATTCATAAGTCAACACTACTATATACATGCAAGTCCGAAATTGTGCTGTTTGTGACTCTCCTTGCATAGCACAAAGTGACAGGTTCTATTGAATTAGCTAGCACTTTGGAACTGATTTTTGACGGTGAGAGTAATACTAGTAACTTTTATTTATTTTACTATTTGATTTATCGACATAGTACTTTCCAGAGTATAAAGCACTTGGGTATATTTTCTGATTTGGTCTTCTCATCATCATCATTATTTGAGAAAATATTACAATCCTCATTTTTCATATGTGGTCTGCTCAAGATACCCCGGCTAATAAATGCCAGGGCCTGGGTCTAGAAACCAAGACCAAGAGTCTCGGTCCAGTGCTCTTTCTACTAAAACACACATCACATCATCAACATCATCACCATCACTATCATCATCACCATCATAACTGTCATTGTCATCATCAGCACCACTATCACCATCACCACCATCACTACCATCACTATCACCTCCATCATCACCACTGTCACCATCATCACCATCATCATCATGAAGCTAACCAGATAACTAAGACATCTGCTTCTGACCTGGGGCTAGACGCAGATCTAGCGTAGACACTATTGTAAAATAGGCAAGTTCATCTTGGTTGCCTTCCCACATGCCCAGCACCCTAATTGCTTCCCAAAAGTAAAAAATCACTTTTCTAAGATTTTTCTTTCAACGAATATCTCATTTCCACAAACTGTTGTTCTCAATTAGATTGGGGGACAACAATATAGGGAAGCCTGCTCAAATAATTTCACAAGGAGATGGCAGTTGTAATGATGAGCTGAAGCTGGCTGGTACAGCCTTACGAGAGCTGAATTGGATTGTTGGACTTTTCTTGGACTATCTCCCTCATGACTAAAGGTTTTGGGGGCAACTCTTGTCTGTGATTGTAAAGAGTTTTAATTACAATTTTGGGGGCGCTCTCCATTTCTAACCGCACCCTCTCCTCACCTATGAAGCAATAATTTGCCTGAGGGAAGCCAACCACAAATTGTACAAACTTAAAACACAACAAATCGATTTATCTTCAGAAGGTTGTCATAATTGTCCTGACTATATTCGCTAATTATTGATGCTTGCCAGGTTTACACAAGGGATTTGTCCATCTGTTTTCCTAGTTTGAGAAAGAAATGAATTTGTGAAAGCAAAGTTGTGACTTCTCCCAGGCACGCAATTATTCTGTGACTGCAGAATCTGCTCAGGAGGAAGGAGATAGCTGATCCTAGAACAAACGAGCTGAAAGACCAGCAAATGGCAGGATAACGACATAACAGCAACAGCCAAAGCTTATTGAGTGCTGTGTGCCAGGCACCCCTCTAATCACTCTACTGTCTTAACTCTTTTTATCCCACCCAGTTAATAATTGATTTCCGCTATACCTCACTGTCGCTCTAGAAAAGTCAAAGTTATCTATACACAGACAGCAAAGACAGCAAAATTTTACCAAATTGACTCTTAACCCACAAGCCACATTATCCCAAGCTCAGTTTCCTGGATTCATTGCCTGTGCTTCCTGATATCAACAGAGTTAATGGATTATAGATAAGGGTGGAATGTCAAAGATAAATAATTTGAATCTAAGTAATCTATTTCCAGAGTCCATTCTTCTAACTCCTACCCTATATTGTAGTCATGAGGGCACTGAGAACCAAGCAGATGAAGTGAATTCACTAAGGTTACAATCATTAGGAAGGAGCCCTGGTGGCACATTGGGTAAAGCGCTCAGCTGCTAATCAAAAGGTTGGCAGTTTGAACTCACCAGCAGCTCTGTGGGAGAAAAGACCTGGCGATCTGCTTCCGTAAAGATTACAGCCTAGGAAACCCTATGGGGCACAGCTTTACTCTGCCCCACAGGGTTGCTATGGGTAGAAATCGACTCTATGGCACACAACGACAACAAACGATCATTAGAAACCATAGAAGCATAACATCTCAGGATTAATACAAAATTTAGAAATACTCAGCAAAGGTACTCAAATCTTGCAAGAGAACATTTCTTAATATTCTCAAAACAAAAACCAAACCAAACAAACACCTTGCACCAAGTCCCTTTGCGTTACGTGTTATGCCAAGGTCACCAGGAAAAAGGCAGTGAGCACAATTTGACCTTGATCTTTGAGTTTCATTCAGGGACTAGAAATAAACCACATTTATTCCATAGCATTTTACTTATCAGTTGTGAAAAATAATTACAGAATTCAAGATTGAAAATGATTACCTTCTGCTAGTAATGGGTGAAACATATATGGAAAGTAATAAACCTCAGAAGAAGCATTTAGTCAAACACATACTTGGCCAGATACATCCCACATGTCCACTGTGGGCATCAACTCTTTTGAAAACCAAAGCATGTCTCCGTGATTCCCACTTACCAGAATTCCTTTTCCTCCATATCAGAAAGGAAGGTTTAGAAGCATCATGGTGTTTAGCGAAGAGTTGAGGACTCTCCCCAGCTCCCCTCTGGATCAGAAGTACTTGTAAATAAAAATGGTTTCTCCTTTCATCAGCCTGAGAAATCCCGTCTCCTCTCCTCCTGCCCCACTACCTCAGGAACTCTCCCTCTTGGAATAGTATCAATAATTTAGACATCAAAGTTTGCAAATGGTTCTAGAATCCAGGTAAATGAACTCGGGGAGTGGGAGTCTATATAAAAACCAAACCTGTTGTCATGGAGTTGATTCCGACTCATAGCAACCTGTAAGACAGAGCAGAACTGCCCCCACAGGGTTTCCAAGGTTGTGATCTTTACGGAAGCAGACTGCCACATCTTTCTCCTGAGGAGAAGCCGTTGGGTTCGAACCCACCGACCTTTCGGTTAGCAGCCAAGCCCTTAACCACTGCACCTCCAGGGCTCCTTTGGGAATCTATACATAAGTAGTTAAATTAGAAGCACTCGAATTTTAAGTAGATAAGAATAACCTGGATATTCATTAAAATTCATCTTCTCCAGAGATGCTAATTTAGTGGGTCTGCAGTAGAGCCAAGGAACCTACATCCAGGTGATTCTGATGCAGGGAGTTGACTCAAACACTGCTTTGAGGAACACGGCTCTATGTGATATCATAGGCACTAGAGGGATGAGCATCTATCAAAGGTACAGAGGCATAAAGCAGTGTGAGTGTATCTGGAACAAGATGGCAGCCTGCAGGCACTGGGCCAAGAAGAGGCAGGCCAAGGTGATAAGACTTGGAAAGAACTGTGGGACTGCTGGCATTTGGATGTGGATGACGACCTGAAAAGCTTGCTTAGGAAAGCTCTGTATATCCAGCTTACAAAACCACAACAGGGATATTAAAATCAAGTCTGGCTTCTTCTCTGAGAAAACACCAAATGGCTTCAGCAGTGGCCTGTTGGCCAGGGTCACGGCCAAGGCTGCGGAGCTTGAGGAAGCAAACCTGAGGACAAGGAGTGGGTCCCTGACAGCAGCCTGGGCCGTTTGCTCAAGGACATGAAGATCAAGTCCCTGGAGGAGATCTACCTGTTCTCCCTGCCCATTAAGGAGTCTGAGATCATTGACTTTTTCCTGGGGATGTCCCTCAAGGATGAGGTTTTGAAAATCACGCCTGTGCAAAAGCAGACACGTACTGCCCAGTGGACCAGGTTCAAGGCATTCGTCACCATTGGGGACTACAACGGCCATGTTGGCCTGGGTGTTAAGTGCTCCAAAGAGGTGGCCACCACCATCCAAGGGGTCATTATCCTGGCCAAGCTCTCCATTGTCCCCGTGCAGCAACGCTACTAGGGGAACAAGATTAGCAAGCTCCACACTGTTCCCTGAAAGGTGACTGGCCACTGCAGCTCTGTGCTGGTGGGTCCTCAACCCCACGTCCAGAGGCACTGGCATCGTCTCAGCCCCCGTGCCCAAGAAGCAGCTGATAATGGCCGACTTTGATGACTGCTATACCTCGGCCAGGGGCTGCGCTGCCACCATGGGCAACTTCACCAAGGCCACCTTTGATGCCATCTCCGAGACCTCCAGCAATCTCACTCCACATCTCTGGAAGGAGACAACGTTCACCAAGTCTCCCTACCAGGAATTCACTGACCATCTCGTGAAGACCCACGCCAGAGTCTCTGTGCAGGGACCCAGGCTCCAGCTGTGGCCACCACATAGTGGTTTTTATGCAAGAAAAATGAAGTGAATTAATTAAGCCTGAAAAAAAGAACCAAGTCTGGATATTAAACATTCATACAGTGTAGTATAGAGAGTAGCCATGGTTAAGTAAGAGATATTAGACTCTAAAACTTACCAAAAACAAGAGCATAAGTGATAGGTTGAAAATTATCATTTTTTTTAAAAAAAGTTTCAGGTTTAAGGTATTATTTTCAACCAAGGGAAAATCTTATTTTTCAAGTCATGAGGAAATAGGAAAAATGCTCTTTAAATTACTTCCTTTAAATCTCTTACCTTCTACGCTGCCTGATCCCTGATAAAATCAGTAGTGTGATTGCAATGATGACGATGCAAAATATCACACCAAATATAATAATCCAAACAGGCACAGCTGGTTCAGTGGGTGGTTCAAGAGTGGAAGGGATTTTTAAAAATTCCAGAGTCTGGTCATTCAAAAAGAAGGCATTGTTGATCCGGTTCCTATTCATTCTAAAGTGCATTGATAGTTAAAAGCAAACAAAACAAGAAGAAAACAACACATTAGATTCAGACAGTACAGACCTGGCCCTCCATGATTATAAACATCTCTATAAACAAAGCAGCCCCCGAGCACGAGACTTTAGGTTGACTAGAAAGTTTGTGGAAGGCAATCAAGCTGTGATTTTCTTTTAACTGGTTACAGTACTGCCGGCCAGAGAGGTGCTAGTTGATGCACTGCTGCCCTCCACTGTTACAAATGCCCTAGAAGTAACCAGAAGTCCTGAGCTTTGAGCTCTGCCCACCATGTTTTCTTTCCTGAGAGGTAGCTTCTAGATTAGAATCACAGAACTCTATTAAAGGTAGCTTATATAAATACCAACAGCCCTATAGGGTTGCACAGCCGATTATAATTGCTGTCAATAAGTCATACACCTGTAAAAAGTTGAATTGGCAAAAGTTGTGTAATAGTTATATTTACAAAAATGACCAAAAAAGGGGTGGGGGGTAGCTGTTGAGGCTGCTCATGTACAACCAAAAACCTCATGTGATTTGGTTCCTTGGTTTAGAGGTTTAGGATCATGGTTTCATGGGGCATCCCAGTTCACTGGCGTAATAATGTGTTTAGCGCTTCTGTTCTACCTCCTAGTTTGTTGCATAGTGCATGGCGTCTTAAAAGCTTGCAAGTAGCCATCCAAGGCACAACAATTGGTCTCTATTCACCTGGAGCAACAGAGGAAGAAGGAAAATCAGGAATAGGAGGAGGATATGGAATTTGTGGCTAATTGCCTCCATAAACAACTGCCTCCTTTGCCATGAGATCAGAAGAACTAGATGGTGCTGGCTACCATTACTGAACATTTTGATCAAAGACTTCACAGAAGAATCCCAATCAAAAGGGGGAAAATGCAGAACAGAATTTCACATTATAATTAACTCCAGACTTTCTGGAGCCATGGAGGCTGGATGAATCCCTGAAACTATTGCCCTGAGATACTCTTTAAATCTTAAAACAACAATATCCCCTGAAGTCTTCTTAAAGCCAAACAATAGTATAGCTTAACTAGTAAAAAATGTCTGCCTTGAGCATTATGCTCTTTTAAGAACTATCTATATGGGATCAAAGTGACAACAGCAACTCGAAAAATTAGATAGAAACCATAGGGAGCAGTGAGCTTGTGTTAATGGGAGAGAAACAGTTCAGAAAAGGAGGGTGAGAATGGTTGCACAACCCAGTGTAATCAATGTCACTGAATTTGTACATGTAGAAAACTGTTGAATTGATGTATGTTTTGCTGTGTATATTCTCAACAACACAACAAAATAAATAAAATTAAAAGGAAAAAAAACCCAGCATCCCTAAAAGATAAAATTATATGTAAAAAGTGGGTGATAAACATAAGAAGCAAAGAAATTGGGGATCAGAAAAGAAAACATGATGCCAGGAGTGAGTTATTCACCAATTTGATCTTTTTTTCCATGAATTCAACAAGCATTTGCTGAAAACTGACTAAGTATCAGTTACCATGCAAAGTTCTGGAAACAGAAAGTGAAATAAAAATGCCAAGGAGCTTACAGTCTAGAAAGGTGGCAGATGAGTACATCCATAATCACAGCACTGTGCAAAATGCGAGAGCAGAGGGGAGGGGCAAGGACATCCTCGTGTGAAGTCCGGGCTGCTTTCCTGAGGAGGCAACTCTTGAGCTATGTTTTGAGGGACAAGTAGGAGTTCCTTAGACAAAAGTGGGCAGGGAGAATGTTCTAGGACCAAGAGTAACAATGAGCATAGGAATGGAGACATGTTATAGTATGAGTTGCTCAGTAAGCTACAAGTAGTTCCCTGTGACTAAAGTAAATGGTGGTTTGGGAGCCCGAAGTTCTAGAAAAATATAAAGGCTAATGTGCTACTTTTACTGGGAAAAATCTACATTTTTGGTGGTGGTGGTAGTTAGGGAGGGGTTGGCATCAGAGACTTACTTGGCTGAAACAAAATGTGTGCATTTCTAACTGGAATTTGCAAACTAGGCAATTTCTTGGAGATATTTGATGGCCTTTACTCATTCTATACAAGTCGACTTCATCTACTTCTAAAGCAGTGCTGGCCAATAGAAATAAAATTTGAGCCACATGTATGATTTAAAATGCTCTAGATGCTGTTTTTTAAAAAGTAAAAATAAATAGGTGACATTAATCTTAACATATTTTATTTAGCCCAGTATATCCAAGAAAGCATCTTTTCAACATGTAATTAATATTTAAAAATTATTGAGATATTTTACATTTTATTTTGTACTGTTGTTATTGTTAGTTGCCACTGAGTTAATTCTGACTCAAGGCGACCCCATGTGTGCAGAGCAAAACTGTGCTCCATAGGGTTTTCAAGACTGTGACCTTTCAGAAGCAGATCACCAGGCCTTTCTTCCAAGGCACCTCTAGGAACCACCAACCTTTCTGCTAGTAGCAGAGTGCTTAACCATTTGCACCTCCCAAGGACTTCTTTTGTACTGTCTTTGAAATTCGGTGTGTATTTTACACTTACAGCACATCTCATTTTAGACTAGCCACATTTCAAGTACTCGATAGCCACATGTGGCTGGTGGCTGCTGTATTAGAGCCGGATAGTGATGGCTTCAGCATCTCTGTAGACCAGCCCCAGGCTAGCAGCAAAAACCATTATTAGAAAATGAAAATCTATGCTGAGGCGTGATCATTCATGGATTTGAAGGGGAACCCTAGTCAGATAATCCACTGGTCATTTTTATCTAACTATGTGATGCTTATCTTTTCATAACTGATTATTGATAATCTGGGAACACCTTTCCACAAAATAATGAAGCTCACTAGTAATGTATAACAAAACAAACAAACAAAAAGAATGACACATTGCTCTGCATTCTCTTTCTAGCTACCTGGTTAACCCTTTGCTACTTTCTCACTCACGCTGAGAATGGGCTCCATCACCTCTCAGGGTGATTGGAAGTTCTAGCTCAGGTACAGATTAAATCCCTATCCACAACTGGAATTCCCAATTGGAGAGCTTCCAGCCAAGTTCAGGTACATACTCTACCTTCACCCCAAACACTCAAATCTACCTCCTCACATTAACGGATGTCTGGTTTAACCCCAGTGCCTTCATTTTCCTTGCAGCCCTCTCGTTCACAAGACTTGAATAAAATCCCTTTTCACATGAAATACATATTCCTAACTCTAACTCCCTAAGTATTCTTAGCAGCAAAAGTGCACGAACTATTTAGTTCAAACCTTCCTGTTAGAGCAGATTAAAGCAGTTCCATTGATATAGATCCTCAGTTCCTTTGCTTCAGCAAGGGAACAAGATGACTGTTCACAAAACCTTTGGCTTTTGATTATATACTCATTATCTTAAATGTTAATATTTTACAGAAAACAAATGATTTCTTTCACTAGGTATTTCTCCTTGGTAAAGAGAAAAATATGCATTTCAGAAACTTACAAATCCTTGCTGTGGACAGTTACTTTATTTCATTTCTCCAATATGTCCTTGTTGTTGTTAGGTGCCATCAAGTCAGCTCTGACTCATAGCGGCCCCATGCATAACAGAATGAAACGTTACCCAGTCCTGTGCCATCCTCACAATAGTAGGTAATGTTTGAGCCCGTTGTTGTAGTCACTGTGTCAATCCATCTCATTGAGAGTCTTCCTCTTTTTCACTCATCCTCTACTTTACCAAGCATGATGTCCTTCTCCAGGGACTGGTCCCTCCTGATAACATGTCCAAAGTAAGCAAGACAAAAATCTCACCGTCTTCGCTTCTAAGAAGCATTCTGGTTGTATTTCTTCTAAGACAGATTTGTTCGTTCTTCTGGCAGTCCATGCTATATTCAGTATTCTTGGCCAACACCATGATTCAAACGTGTCAATTCTTCTTTGGTCTTCCTTTTTCATTGTCTAGCCCTTGGCCAACACATCAATGATGTGCAACATTTGAAGTTCGGATGCATGAAGTGCACATTGATTGAAATAAACACAAATTGCATCCTTCTGCTTCTTAGATATAAGAATATGCTTCACTTTTAAAAATTTGTTACGATCACAGGAGGGGGCTGACTATCAGGAAAGATTGAGAATGACTTGAAATGGGCAAAAAAGATTACTGACTCTGCTACCCAGTGCACCCATCTGCTCAATTGCCACCTTTTATTGTCTTTGAGCTATTTTGCAAATCTTTAAGTTGTAGAAAACTGACATAATAAAAATGATTTTTTTCATAGCAAATCAAATGGATTGTGCCTGGTGAAACACAATTGATTACTGCCCAGTGGATAGACTGGTGCATCTATTTACAAATGCATTTCACCATTTCTTATTTCCTACGTATGAAATGAGACCCACCGCATAGGGAGTAAGAGTTAGGAATGTCGTTATTTCATGTGAAAAGGGATTTGGTTCAAGCCTTGTGAACGGGGAGGGCTGCATGGAAATAAAGGCACTGGGGGTAAACCAGAAGTCCCTGGGTGGTGCAAGTGGTTGGTGTTTGACTACTAATCTAAAGGTTGGCGGTTCAAACTCACCCACCAGAAGAAAGGCCTGGCAATCTGCTTCCATAAAGACGACAGCCAAGAAAATCCTATGGAGCAGTTCTACTCTGTAACACAGGGGGTTGCCATGAGTTGGAATCGACTCCATGGCAATGGGTTTGGTTTTTGTTTGGGGGGAGGGTTAAACCAAGCTTCAGTTAATGTGAGGAGATAGATGAGTGTTTGGGGTGAAGGTTGAGATTTAGCTGTCCATGGTGATTGGCTCCAATGGGGGATTCTGGTGGTTCCATGAATTCTCCTTTGAACCAGTTTCAACATCTTACTAGTTCCCTCATTAATTATCGAGATAATAAAATCTTTGATACGTGTCCATTTTTTAATTTAATGAGAGTCATGATTTTACCTGTTAAAGAAAATGTATCTGTTAAGATGTAAAGACTGTACATTGACTAAAAAAGGCAAGTCCTTAGAGACCTCAGAAATATGAAGCTATGACTTGCCCCTCGAAACTCCTTACATTTATTAACTCATTTAACAAGGGTGGTTTACCCAGTAAGTAAGGTATGCACGGGCTTACCTGTGCTTACTTACTAATCTGTAGTGCACAATTTCACGTGGGTTTCACCACATCAAAGAAAAACAGGTGAAACTACGCACTATAGTGTATACCTTATTGGGTAATTTGGCCCTGTCATTTAATCATCTCGACAACTCTGTGAGAGGTACTATAATTAACTCCATTTTACAGATGATGAGAGGAAAGCACAAAGAGTACCCTCTCATCTGCATTCATATAGTTAGCAAGAGGCAAAGCCAGCAGGAAAAACTTAGGAATTCTGGCTCCAGAGTTCATATGATGAACCATCACATGATCGTGCCATACAAGGTGTTCTCACCAAAAGAAGATGGCACTAAATGTTCTTAGCTAATATTTAAATCAGATTTTCTCAACCACAGCACTATTGACATTTGATGTGGAATAATTCTTGGTGTGGGGACTCTTCTGTGCATAGTAGGATGTTTAACAGTCTCCCTGGCCTCTGCCTCCTCAATGTCGGTGGCACCCTCAGTTGTAACAACCAAAAATGTCTCCAGGCATTACCAAGTTCTCCTTGGAGGCAAATTGCTCTTGGATGAGAATTACTGCCCGACACTAATCTCTAATATCAATTAATGAAATGAAATCTTTGACCCCTGATCTCTTGATAGATGAGTCACTTGCGAAGAGGGGAAGCAACAGACTTCAAAATGGATGAAAACAGCTGAATTAATCAAGAAGTTGATGTCTCAGTAGAAAGCATATTTAGCAGTGATTACCTTATGGCTGACTGTACTTCAACAGCAGGAATGGTGTGGTTTTTCGAAGGGTCTGTAACCACAAACCAGAATGACACCCGCTGGGTTACATTGCAAAGTAGGACATGAGAAATTCTGCAGACAGTGGAAAGAAAAAATACATGATCAGAAAATCACACCAAATGGCATCTGATCGCCCACCCTGATGCTACTGTCATCTTAAGGGGGGTTTTAGCTGCATATGAAAAGTCATTTCCATCATTATGAAGAAATGTCTTATTAAGAAGAAAATTACATCAGAGAAAATTCTCTTTGATTTCAGGCTCATATACTTAGGGATCATTCCTTAAATAAGGAATATGCTGTAAATGAATGAATGAATGAGTACATAAATAAATGGAATTAGTGAGTGGAAAGAGTTAGGGTTTCATTCCCCGTCACCTCTTGGCTGACCGCACTCTGCTTCCCCAACACTTGGCCCCTCTCTGCCCTCAGAAGCCTTTGGATGCTTCCTTGTTAAGCTCTTTGTTGTGTCCTCACTGTTCAGCCATCCGCCTCCAGCTCCGGGCAGAATCTGTTGTCCGCTCTTGGATTCAATACTTTGTGTCAGCCTCTATCTCTGTCTCTCACCCATCCCAACATGGTGTCAGGCCCAAGAGACGCCTTGTGCACGTCCATTTGAGGAGAAAGTTCTCAAGAACAGTTTGTTTCTACCACCTTGAACAGACCTCCGAAACTGAGCGCTATAATCAGTTACCTGACAGCCGCTGAACACTGTGTTTTGTAGGCATATGCTTTTCAACCGTAAGCTAGAAATGTGACTTACTCTAATCTACTTTTACCAGTACAAATGGAAATAGAGAAATTGCATGAATGTTCAAAGAGAAGATGATCTACCTATGAATGTATGAAGGCTGAAAATTATAGGACAGTCCACATTAAATCAACGTTGCCAGTGCTATATTATAAATTATCAATCAATGGCTTACATGATTTCCCTAAGAGCTAAACTATAAAAAAAAAAAAAAGACATTAACAACTTTTTATGAAACATGCATCACATTCACTAAAATTATAATAGTAACAATAATAATTCAGTTACTTGTTTTTAAAAGACCATTCAAGTGTATCACGTTCAATATTACATGATGACAGACAATATCCTATTTTGAATACACTGGCACCGCAATCTAGAATTTCCTGGTAGAAATTATGATCATTTCTCCCTTTAAACGTAGTACAAAAATGGAGGCAACTCTTAGGCCCCTCTGCCCAGAGCCAGACGCCTGGGACCCACAGTGGGAAGGACAGACTTGAGCTTCCCGTGTTCCCCAGATTGCACGGGAGGGGGGAAGGGGGGGCGCCCTCAGGCTGCCGCTGAGATCTGTGATGTCCCAGTGTTAGTATAGTGCTGTCCTGGAGCGAAGCTGGCCACGTGACCAGAGGGGCCGACACACACACCCCCCCCCCCGACGCCGCGAGCTGTCCTTTCGCCCAGATGCCAACGGTCACCAGAACTCTGGGCGGTTCGAATCTGCCCAGTACGCAGACGTCGGAAACTTCTGGAAGCCCAATCCCTTCTCGAGCCACAGAGCCCTCCGCACTGCCCTCATGGGCAACTACCTGGGCTACTACCTGAGCTATTACCTAGACCCGCCCAAGTCCGTGTCGCCACCCCCTGCGCAGGGGCGCTCATCCTCGCCACCCAGGCCGGCCCGGGCCCTCCGCTGCACCCAATATCTCTACCCTGGGCGCTGGCGGCGGACCCGGCCGCTCCCCAAGGTTCCGCCCGGCTGGGAGCATGTCAACTTGCGGAAGGTGCTGGTGCCCAGCGCCTGGAGGAGGCGCTTCCCCAACAAGCGGCCCCTTCAAACCTTCCGTGGGCCCAACCTCTCCTGCGCCTGGAAGACCTACTTGAAGCGCAAGCCGTGGGGCGCCCACAACCCCAACCGCATCTGGAGCCCGGTGAGGGTCCAGATCGCGCCCCCGGAGCTCAGAGGGGGCCCCACCGTCTTTCAGGCCCCGGGCGCCCTCTATGCCATGCTTCCCCCGTCTGAGGAGCGCCGGGACCCCTGTGCCAAGGAGACCGTGCTACGGGCCCTCGGCCAGTGCAACAAGGGGAAGAGGAAGGTCGACGGGCCCCTGTGGTTTGAGGTCAGCCCGGAGGCCAGGCCGTCTGCCTTCAGGCCCGTGATGAGGAATGGCGTGGTCCGTGCCTTTGTGCCCAGGCGGGGCCGGCTGAACAGAGGCTTCCGCTCCTGGAGCTGCAGCATCTGCGACAAGTGGACTGTCCTTCGGCCTGCTGCCCATCGGTCCCCAGCTGCTGCCCAGCGGTTCCCTTCTGCCATTCAGCCTGCCGTGGTGAAGATGCCAGCCTCCGCTGACCCCTAAGCACATCAGCCTGCTGGCTCCCTTGGCTCCTAAGAGTCAGGGCCCTCCCAGCCACCCCATGTGACCCAAGCTCACAGCTCTTTCATCCTGCTGACCCCTGCTCCACCCTGAGGTGGGACACTGACACCAGCAGGTCACCTCCTACTGCTCCAGCCACAGGTCTGCCACCCTGACCCACCTGTCCTTACCCTGCGGAGTCCACACTGAAGAGACATGGGTGATATCAAAACCCATGCCTTCCCCAGGCCCACCCACTTCCTCCTTCCTTTTCCCTGGGCACTGAAAGGCCAGGAAGACAAGCTTCCTTCCCTACCACCCCTACTTCCCCAGTTTGAACCATTAAATATTTGTTCCTATTAAAAATCATATTAACAGTAATAATAAGAGGAGTCTTTTATTATCATAGAGATAGTCATAATCTTTCTCATCGCATACATTAAGATTTCATCTACAGTAGAGTTTCTCAATCTGGGCAATATTTATATGTTGAGCCAGATCATTTTTGGTGAGAGGGAGATGGGGGAGGGTAGGGAGCTGTCTTGTACATTGTAGAGTTTTTAGCAGCATCCCTGGCTTCTACTCAGCAAGTGCCAATAACACATCAACAGTCGTGACAAGCCAAAATGTCTCCAGGCTTTTCCAAATACCTTGGTGGGATGGGGGTGGGGGTGGGGAGATAGTTAGGAATTGAGGCAGTGGAGAAGCACTGAGGCACAGTGACCTCTACTGGCAGAAATAATCAAGTTTGTACAGTTTTAGGGAGCCCTGGTGGAGCCCTGGTGGCACAGTGGTTAAGAGCTTGGCTGCTAACCAAAACGCTTGCAGTTTGAATCCACCAGCTGCTCCTTGGAAACCCTGTGGGGCAGTCTCGCTATGAGTCAGAATCAACTTGACGGCAACAGATTTGGTGGCGCAGTGGTTAAGAGCTTGGCTGCTAAAGCAAAAGATCAGCAGCCAGGGTTTCTCAACCTCACCACTATCAATATTTGGGCAGGATAATTCTTTGTGATGGAGCTGTCCTGTGCTTTGTAGGATGTTTAGCGGCATCCCTGGCCCCTACCCACTAGATGCAAGGTACATCCGCCAGTTGCAAAAATCAAAAATGTCTCCAGACATTTCCAAATATTATTGGGAGGAGTAAGGGGACAAAATGCATCCAGGCTGAGAACCATTGGTCAAAATGTTCTCTCTGTATTATCTTTGCAATTCTTATGTAAATTTAAAATTATTTCAAATTGTATGCACACACACATACATATACAGGAGCAAAGCAGTTATTGAAAAAGCTTCCTGGGCCCAGTAAAATAAACTACAAGAGAAAAACTAGGCAATGGATTCATGAACAGTTCTTACTGGTTACACTGATAAAGCGATAACAGATACAAACATGTTTTGAAAATAATAAAGAGCTATTTTCAAATGCAAGATATTGGCCCCAATCACTTTCAGGGTGATCTTAATAATGATCTAAAATTAAAAAAAAAAATAGTTCTTTTATGTATTGAAATGCAGCAAGTATTTATTATTATGCTACCCACTGTACTAGTGTTTTTAAGTAGCACCATTTCCATCATTTCTCCAAGACTGATATTAAGAAAAAAGGTGAATAGTTTTAGCTGCTAAGGGTCTTCATCAACAGAAGAATGAACATTTGTCCTACGTGATGGTTCTGCCCAGTGAAGTAAAGTGACTCATCTAAGATTTTAAGGGGAAAAAAACAGTAACCTTGTGCTCAACAAATGTCAACCACAGAAATATAAGTGTAGAGATGTGTTTCTATTTTGTTCCGCTACAGACAGTTGAACTAGTAATTAATAATCTCACTTTTTAAATTAGTAGCTTTGTGGGTAATGGGCCAGAGGGACGCACACCCCTGCTTCTGAACGCAGGCACAAGGCAAATGCTGTATAAGAAGACAGAGACACACTCACGGGCTGGGGCTTCCTACTTGTTTGGATGATACTTTAAGAAACTGATGTCTTGGCTCCCCCAAAAGCAAGAAACTGAGGCCCAACAAGAGAGAAACTCCAGGCAATGGGAAGCTACTTCTACCATGGCCATTTCATGCCATATTCACCAGCAGAATATCCTGCCACAAGGTTAGGGTGGAAGAAGAGAGAGAAATGGGTTGGTGGGGCCACTATTATCTTGTGTCCACTGTATCCCAACAGACAGGCCCCTGGTTTAAGAGCCAGGGTGTTAAACATGCTTCATTCATTCACAAATATTTATTAAGAGCTAAATTTAATTAGCTAACATGGTTAGGGATGATTAGGAATAGAGTTCCTACTGCAAGGCCATTTAGAGTCTATGATTCCATAAATGCCAGGTGAAGGAGCTGAGTGATATTAAGGCCCTTGGAAGACCAAAGCCACAGTGTCTTAAGCCCACCAGAACATAAGGCACCAAAATGGTTTCTTATGTTCTGGTATCTTTGAGATGCCAGAATTTGCACATAAGTAGACTCTGTGCCCACCGGAAATCCGGGGTGGAAAGCAGGAGTGTGCTGTCACATTATAGGGATAGTAACTAGGGTCACATAACAATGTGTGTATAAATTTTTGTATGAGAAACTAACTTGAGCTGTAAACTTTCACATAAAGCACAATAACAAATAAATAAGAAGACTCTGTGCCCAGTCTGAGAATATACCTAGGATGGTAGGGAGTACAGATAGTACAGAGAGTGTCTACATTTCATGGGGTTTGTCCCCAATTTTTGTCAGGGGTGTCCCTAATCCTGCCCAGATTTGAACTTCATGTTTTTCAAATACAGGACACCCTTTTTAATTTTATCAGCTACAGGGGTCACCTGGAAGACTATGAACTACTTTGTCCATCTGCAACACAGTAGGTTTCTCTGGGCCCTGGAAACATGAGGGCTAGAGCCAAGTCTGTCCTGTCCTATGACCCATGTATTCCTGAAGCATGGCCCAGTGGGCACTCACTGTGGGATCGTGAAATGGATGGATGGACAAAGGGATGGATGGATGGATGGATGGACTGATGAAGGTTCACTGTTTCTGAAACTTCTCCCAGACAGACTCCCTGAGAAAGTAAATTGGGCAGGGCTTGCAGTAATAGAAAAGGGAGGAAGAAAGGAGGGAGATTACTTTCTCCAAACTTCCCTACCCAGATACAAACATTCGCAGACACTGATAACATACAAAACTCTGCAGTAAAAGAGGACCCCTGAATATAGTGTGGGGGGGTAGCAAACAGGAAGTGTAAATGTAAGGAGAGAAAGTTGGTGCTAAACAGGAAGTAAAAGAAAGAATGATGGACAGAGCTCAGTAGCTAAATAATTTATATAGCAACAAAAGGATACAAATTCCTTCCAGTTATAGTCTACCATTTAGGTACAACTAGAGTGTGACTTCTTCTATGGTCTTTTTTCCAAATGTTACTACTTAGTACATTCTCAAAAATTTGCACAGAATGAAAAACTAATCAACCAACAAGTATTTATTGAACAAAACATGTTTTGATGTAATAAAGTAAGATGAAATGCCATTCGTACAACGAATGGGAAAGCTACATTTTCAAAATTTTAAAGATAGATGGGTCTGATGAAGTTTTTTAAATTCACCTCAATAATCATTTTAAACAGCTTTTTTAAAAAAATAAAGTCATGATATTAACACACATACAAATGGCTTCTTTAAGCCAATCACTAAAAAGAGGTAGAAATGTCCACTCCCTTTCCTCAAGTGTGGTGAGCCCTGGCCTGATGTAATTCTCTCTGAGTTGGCTCCATAGTCATTTCTCATCAGTGGCGCCAGACAGAGTCAAATCATTCCAGGGGTGCTAAGAATCGGGCCCGTTTCTGGAAATCAAAAGGACTCAATAGAAGCTGGCTGCTGTTTTACAAGCACAAGACCATTAATCCCCTTACCATGGATACAATAGCGTGTTGTTCCTTTCACAAAATTTATTCTTGAACAATTAGGCAGAGGAATAAATCCATTACATACCCTACACCATTTAATGCAGAGACAATGCAATACCTAAATTACACTTCTAGCTCTCTTGCTAAAAATGATTTTAAAATATATGTATATATCCTAAAAGCCAATATTTGAGTAAACTAGGCAGATGAACTTCCTAGTTTACCTGGGAAATAAACTAAGCTTTGAACTTATAGTTTTCTCAGAAACTACTTTCAACATTTTAGAATTTCTATGCAATTGCTTTAGTATGTCTGGCCTAAATTTTAGAACTTGAATCCCGAGTACTCGACTACCACCACCATCGCCTGCCTTTGAGTCAACTCCAACTCAAGGAGACCCTATGTGTGTCACAGTAGAACTACACTCCATACAGTTTTCAATGGCTGATGTTTTTGGAAGGAGATCGCCAAGCCTTTCTTCCAAAGAGCCTCTGGGTAGACTTGAACCTCCAACCTTTCGGTTAGCAGCTGAGAGCATTAGTCATTTTTACTACCCAGGGACTACTAAGTACTCAAGTAACATGCCATAGTGAAACTAGAGCCTTCTACTATGGCTTTCATTCATTTTCCCTTTTGTTTTTAAGAAAAAAACAGCAAATAACAACAACAACAACAAAAAACCACTTGAGAGTAAGATTTCTAAATAATGTTTTCAAAGACTTGCAGCGCTTCAGTCATATTTAGACTATCGTCCCGCAATTTCTACCACAGCCAGCTTCTTGGGTGGAGGACCTGCGCAGCGTGGGACTTGATCTTATCTATCATCTTACATCAGTGCCTGGCACATAGTAGGCTTTCAGAAGAAGTTATTTAATCCTATAGATCCAACTCCACCACTCGTCTGTAGGTTTGTCATACTGTGGGAGCTTGTGTGTTGCTGTGATGCTGGAAGCTATGTCATTGGTATTTCAAATACCAGCAGGGTTACACATGGTGGACAGGTTTCAGCAGAGCTTCCAGACTAAGACAGACTAGGAAGAAGGACCTGCCAATCTACTTCTAAAAAAATTGTCAAGTGAAAACTTTATGAATAGTAGCAGAACATTGTCTGATACAGTGCCAGAAGATGAGCCCCTCAGGTTGGAAGGCACTCAAAGTACGAACGGGGAAGAGCTGCTTCCTCAATGTAGAGTCAACCTTAATAACGTGGATGAAGTAAAGCTTCTGGGACCTTCATTTGCTGATGTGGCACAACTCAATGAGAAGAAACAGCCGCAAACATCCATTAGTAATCAGAATGTGGATGGACGAAGTATGAATCACAGAAAACTGGAAGTCGTAAAAAATGAAATGGAACACATAAAGATCGATATTGTAGGCATTAGTGAGCTAAAATGGACTGGTACTGGCCATTTCGAATCAGACAATTATATGGTCTACTATGCTAGGAATGAAAAATTGAAGAAAAATGGCATTGCATTCATCATCGAAAAGAAGATTTCAAGATCTATCCTGAAGTACAACGCTATCAGTGATAGGATGATATCCATACACCTACAAAGAAGACCAGTTAATACTATTATGATTCAAATTTACATACCAACCATTAATGCCAAAGATGAAGAAATTGAAGATTTTTATCAACTTCTGCAGTCTGAAATTGATCAAACATGCAATCAAGATGCATTGATAATTACTGGTTACTGGAATGTGAAAGTTGAAACAAAGAAGAAAGACTGGCAGTTGGAAAATATGGTCTTGGTGATAGAAATGACGCCAGAGATCGCATGATAGAATTTTGCAAGATCAATGACCTATTCATTAGAAATACCTTTTTTTCACCGACATAAACTATACATGTGGACCTTGCCAGATGGAATACATATAAATGGACTACATCTGTGGAAAGACACATTGGTGAAGCACAATATCATCAGTCAGACCAAGGCCAGGGGCTGACTGCGGAATAGACCATCAATTGCTCATATGCAAGTTCAAGTTGAAGCTGAAGAAAATTAAAACAAGTCCACGAGAGTCAAAGTATGACCTTGAGTATATCCCACCTGAATTTGGAGACCATCTCAAGGATAGATTTGACATCTTGAACACTAATGATCGAAGACCAGATCAGTTGTGGGATGACATCAAGGATATCATACATGAAGAAAGCAAAAGATCATTAAAAAGACTGGAGAGAAAGAAAAGACCAAAATGGATGTCAGAAGAGACTCTGAAACTTGCTCTTGAATGTACAGTAGCTAAAGCAAATGGAAGAAATGATGAAGTAAAAGAGCTCAACAGAAGATATCAAAGGGCAGCTGGAGAAGACAAAATGAAGTATTATAATGAAATGTGCAAAGACCTAGAGTTAGAAAACAAAATGGGAAGAACACGCTTGGCATTTCTCAAGCTGAAAGAACTGAAGAAAAAATTCAAGTCTTGAGTTGCAATTTTGAAGGATTCTATGGGCAAAATACTGAACGATACAGGGAGCATCAAAAGAAGATGGAAGGAATACACAGTCACTGTACCAAAAAGAACTGGTCCACTTTCAAACATTTCAGGGGGTAGCATACGATCAAGAATCGATGCTACTGAAGGAAGAAATCCAAGCTACACTGAAGGCACGGGCAATAAACAAGACTCCAGGAATTGACAGAATACCAATAGAGATGTTTCAACACACGGATGCAACGCTGGAAGTGTCAAGAAATTTGGAAGACAGTTACCTGGCCAACTGACTGGAAGAGATCCATATTTGTGCCAATTCCAAAGAAAGGTGATCCAATAGAATGTGGAAATTATCGAACGATATCATTAATATCACACACAAGTAAAATTTTGCTGAAGATCATTCAAAAACAGTTGCAGCAGTACATTGACAGAGAACTTCCAGAAATTCAAGCCATATTCGGAAGAGGACATGGAACAAGGGATATCATTGCTGATGTCAGATGGATCTTGGCTGAAAGCAGAGAATACAGAAAGATGTTTACCTGTGTTTAATTGACTATGCAAAGGCAATCAACTGTGTGGATCATAACAAACATTGCGAAGAATGGGAATTCCAGAACACTTAATTGTGCTCGTGAGGAATCTGTACGTAGACCAAGAGGCAGTTGTTCAAACAAAACAAGGGGATATTTCATGGTTTAAAATGAGGAAAGGTGTGCGGCAGGGTTTTAACCTTTCACGATACTTATTTGCTGAGCAAATAATCTGAGAAGCTGGACTATATGAAGAAGAACGGGGCATCAGGACTAGAGGAAGACTCATTAACAATCTGCCACAAGCAGATGACACAATCTTGCTTGCTGAAACTGAAGAGAACTTGAAGCCCTTAATGATGAAGATCAAACACCACAGCCTTCAGCATGGATTACACCTCAACATAAAGAAAACAAAAATCCTCACAACTGGACCAATAAGCAACATCATGATAAATGGAGAAAATATTGAGGTTGTCAAGGATTTCATTTTACTTTGATCCACAATCAACACCCATGGAAGCAGCAGTCAAGAAATCAAACGCATTGCATTGGGCAAATTTGTTGGAAAAGACCTCTTCAAAGTGGTAAAAAGCAAAGATGTCACTTTGAGGACTAAGGTTTGCCTGACCCAAGCTAAGATATTTTCAATCACCTCATATGCATGCAAAAGCTGAACTATGAATAAAGAAGACCGAAGAATTGATGCCATTGAATTATGGTGTTGGCAAAGAATATTGAATATACCATGGATTGCCAGAATAACGAACAAATGCGTCTTGGAAGAAGTACAGCCAGAATGTTCCTTAGAAGAGAGGATGGTGACACTTTGCTTTATGTATTTTGGACATGTTATCAGGCGGGACCAGTCCCTGGAGAAAGACATCATGCTTGGTAAAATGAAGGGTCAGTGAAAAAGAGGAAGAGCCTCAACGAGATGGATTGACACAGTGGCTGCAACAATGGGCTCAGACATAGCAATGATTGTGAGGATGGCAAAGGACTGCGCAGTGTTTTGTTCTATTGTACATGGGGTCGCTATGAGTCCAAATCGACTTCACCACACCTAACAACAACAACAACGATGGATCCAAGTACAGCAATGCCGTCCAACAGGCTGGCCTCAGTAGGTCACAATCAGGAAAGAGGTTTATGTTTCTCCCACCATTCCTTTTGGTACTCTGTCCGCCCTTCCTTCCCCACACCCTGGCAGTATCTGTAGCAGACTTTTTAGCTTTCCAGTCACTTCCAGCTATTATAAAGTCCAGGCCAGTCTAATCAAAATTTTGATCAAAGGTTTGGCCCTACCTGACATGCCCAGCTCTCTGCTTCTGCCAGTTCTGGCTTGAGCAGGGCTAGGAGTGGCGGGCTCCATCCTGTACTATCCCTCCTCCCTTCCCTCTTCACATCCCTGTCCCAGCATGCCTCTTTCTGGCTCATCTCGGGATGCGAAAGGGAGCTGTAGGAGGGGATCAGACAGAGAAGAGGGCAAAGTTCTTTTCCTTAGCCAGGGACCTCTGTAGGCCCCCTCCCCTTGCTGTTAGGGGTCCTCTGTCATGGCAGGCGTCCAGTTGATCATCCATCAGGGTGCATCCGGGGGCCTCTGGGGGACCCTCTGGGCACTTCGGCACTACATCTTCTCCTGACAAGGAGCACGTGCTCTGGCTTCCATCCCGCCCTCAGCTTGCCTCCAACGAGACACCTCCAGCCTCGCTCTACCACCATGAGCCAGCTCCTTCAACAGCATCCACTTGGCCCTCAGGAAATACTCAAATGCCCCTGCTCCCAAGCTGCCCTCTCTCTCACCCTACACCACAGGCGGCTGAGGCCGGCCTTCTACCTTGAGACTTCTCCAGCAAAGACGCAGGTATACCAGCTTCTATTCCACTGTGCACTCTCAGTGACCGGGCACCATCGTATTCTCTAGAGCTCTGGGGATCGCTACTTTACTTGCAAATGATCACAGCCATTAAAAACCCTGTGGAGCACAGTTCTACTCCGACACACAGGGGATCGCCATGAGTCGGAATCAACTTGATGGCCACTGGTGTAGATATATATATATATATATAGTGTATATATATATGGGTGAGTGGGTGGGAGTGTACACATTTATTTTGGTCCCTAAATTCCACTCTTCTATCTCACACTTTATATTCACAGCCCATGAATCAGATATTGTGGGTTTGAGGGAAATCAGTTAAGAGCAACCCTCTTTGCCCGGTTCTGAATTATTTTAGAATGAAGACAAAAGAATGAAGCAGATAGGAGACCAAATTAGGAGACTAGGTTGGAGGCTATGACTTTAATTAGCAGGTAAATTGACTTCCTAACTAAAAAAAAAAAGAAACCCAGAATTAGATAGGTTTATCTATACTGAAGCAGGTTAGAGTTAAATTGGGGCAGGTCAGGATATTTAACATCCCAGATGATATACCCCCAGTAGTCCCAACGGGGCTCAGCTGTAAAGAACAAGGCAGCCTCACAGGTATGGGTGCCCCCCTGCCGAGCCTGATTCCCTACTTAGCACAGGGAGGAGCAGCTGGCTCCCAAAGAGAAAGGAACCCACGCCCACCTGCTCCTGCCAACCCAACATTCAGACAAGGCATTTCACCTCTCAAGGGAGGAGTGAGGGAAGGAGCAGAGAGAGACCAGGAGTGTTACCCTAATGGATGTTCCTCTTCATAGAAGCAAATATCACAAACAGAGAAGTAGCATTCCTCCAGAAGAATAGACACACGTGTAAAACTATTAAAAATTGTACCAAGTGCTTAATAAATAAACAAGGTGCCATGAGAGATACCAACAGAATCTATATGTATTTGCATTATTTTTGAAATGAGAGTAGAATTCTTTAGAATCTATGTATATATGTATCTAGCTATCTATCTATGCCAGAGAAATTATAGGTACCCAGTAGAAATGTAGACAGCTTAGGAGATATAACTGTATTTTTTTAAAAAATGTTTATCTTCAAATTGCCTGGTCTACAAAGAGCATGGTTGGAACATGATTTAAAGGGTAAACTGAGCTAGATTACAAAAGTTTTTTAAATGTTCAATAAAAATATGTGTCTCTTCAAAAAATTAGGTTAATAAATTATTTTCAAGACCAAATTTTGAAATAATGCACTATCTCAAATAATATGTGACTAATAAGCAGTTAGGACTTTTCACTGTTTGCTTACTCTGTTGTTTCTCTGTTGGGAACTTTTCTCATGGAGAAAGCCACCATTGCTTTGAAGAGATATTCTTCATTTGTGTCCCAGGCATACTGAAAGAGAAGAAAAACAGAAAATGAAGAGCCCTGTGGAAATTGAAGGATGAGAAGCGAAATGGTCCATTGGGTTTTAATTGGGGCCACAGTGGCACTCCCTCTCTCATACACTGAGGTCTGGTGACCATGACCTAGAACATGCCACCATAAAGTCCTGGGTAGGGCTTCTTGGACGTTCATTCTATAAGCCAAGTGCAGTGTGTTCCCATGACGTTATCTTTCTCAGAACCCGCAGCCTCGGTAGCATGTGGACATCCTCATGGCAGCCATGTATAGTCCTTCCCTTCTTCCCCTTCTCTCTTTCCTCATGAATGGACTCCCTCCAGCTTCCCTTCCTTCCTTCACATCAGTACAAGTTTTTCTGTTATTTTCTTACCTGAAACCTTGGGCGTATGCATGTGTTTGGCTCCTTCATTCTTCATTTTCAGTCAACCAGCAAACCCCAGCCTTGAAGCAAGAAGGGGCTGGCATTCTTAAAGAAGCTAGTGTAACTAAAGCAAAACCAGGAGCAGGGAGAGCGGTAAAAGCTGAGGAGAGAAGAGCAATCAGAGGGGCGGAGCAGGTGGCACGTTAGGGAGACAATGTGAGGATTCTGGTTTCACTCTGGGATGGGAAGACATCTACTACTATCCTTGCCTTTCTCCTCTTGTGTGGGGTGATAATTATAAATACTGATTCTCAAACAAAACAACAAATCTCTAAGTTACTCTGGGTAAGAAGGTTTATGACTGCGCATCTTCTTTTTCCTTAAATACCTTTATAACATATTCATTTAACTTCCTTCAATTGCCTTTTCTACTTCACTCTTTTCTCTTTTAGTCCCTCCTTAAATAACCCTACAATAAGATCTTACCATCAGGAAGAGAAAACTCAATCTCTTTATTTTTTCTCACATACAAGTGTTGAATATTCCATTTTAATGTCAACTTTAGGTACTATTAGAAGTGCTCCTTTATTCTTTTAAAGTGAACTTCTCCCTTCAGTCAAAGATTGGACAGGTTCATAAAACAAAATGAGACTAAATGGGCACACCAGCCCAGGGCCAAGGACGAGAAGGCAGGAGGGGACAGGAAAGCTGGTAACGGGTAACCCAAGGTCGAGAAGGGGAGAGTGTGGACAGGTCATGGGGGTGGCAACCAATGTCACAAAACAATATATGTGTTAATTGTTTAATGAGAAACTAATTTGGTCTGTAAACCCTCATCTAAAATACAAAAAAAAAAAAAAGAAGTTAAAAAAATAAAGTGAACTCCTCATCTCATATTATACTATGCTCATTTTTAAATACTTAACTGATTCAGAGCATAGTTGCTTGGTTTTTAATAATGCTATTTTTCCTCCAAAATTAGTTTTACTCAGCAGGAATAAGAGCAGCTCTAATCCAAATGGAAGGAGCCCTGGTGGCGCAGCGGTTAAGCACCTGGTTGCTAACCAAAAGGTCGGTGGTTTGAACTCACCCAGCAGCTCCGAGGGAGAAAGACCTGGTGATCTGCTCCCGTAAGGATGACAGCCTAAGAAACCCTATGGGGCAGTTCTACTCTGTCACATGGGGTCACTATGAGTCAAAATCGACTCGATGGCACCTAACAACAACAGTCCAATTGAAATCAATCTAATAAGTGAGAACAAACCCTGAGAGAAAATGGTCTGGTTAAAACCACCGCACAGACACCCTTCAGACAGAGCAGCCTTGTTAGCCCCCTGTGGAGATGGGGTGAGCGGGCTCACGTGCACGCGACAACCATAAGCTGATGCAGACGGTAAAAATGAAGATGCAGCTCCCGTCAGAGCATGAAGTTAAAGGTGGTTTTCAGATGTTGGGAGGAATTTGACCGGATCTTCTCCTGTCCTTTCATTGTTGTTGTTGTTGTCAGGTGCCATGGAGTCCATTCCGACTCATAGCGACCCTGTGTACAACAGAACGAAACACTGCCCGGTCCTGCACCATCCTCACGATAGTTGTTATGCTTGAGCCCGTTGTTGCAGCCACTGTGTCAATCCATCTCGTTGAGGGTCTTCCTCTTTTTCACTGACCCTCTACTTTACCAAGCATGATGTCCTTTTCCAGGGACTGATCCCTCCTGGTAACATGTCCAAAGTACATGATAACATGTCCTTTCATTGGTTCCTCTTAAAACCAAGAGCATGAGCTGGCTGGTGATCTTGGATAGGAGTCAAGTTTTGGTCACAGAACAGAGCCCCAAGCTATTTAGATTGGGAAAAGATTGCTGCTGTTCTACGTTGGGTATCGGGCCAGTGGAACCAGCTTACCCTGGGTAAGTGTTAAAAGATCGAAAGCTTGTGCATTGGAGCTAACATTTTTCTACTAGGGCATTCAAATTTTTTCAGAGACAGACTTCATGAATAAATATAAGTGAGCACATGTAGTGATGTAGAGAAAATGGACCACTGAAGAGAGGATAAGGAAAGAGATACTAAACTACACATATGCATCCTCTACAACTAAGCAATTCCACTCTCAGGTATATACCCAAGAAAAAGAAAGCATACGGCAAAGACATGAGCAAGAATGTTCATAGCAGCTTAGCTACTTTCTGTGCATATACCTGACACATAACAGGGGCTCAGTATATGTGTAAAATTGAATTGAACACATCTTTATCTCCCACATGTGGCTTCACAGAACAAGTAGCACATATTAGTTGCCTGAATTTATCCATCACTTCAGATACCTTGGTTCCTCATTGCAGTATCATGTGTGCCAAGGACCCAAATGCCCCGGTTTCT
Organism: Trichechus manatus latirostris; assembly: GCF_000243295.1. NCBI lineage: Eukaryota > Metazoa > Chordata > Mammalia > Sirenia > Trichechidae > Trichechus > Trichechus manatus. Next base: position 524,691 of record NW_004444098.1, on the reverse strand, counting down.
CCTTCTTTTTGTACAAACATCTCAGAACATTTAAACTATGGCTGACCCCACATTTTAGATGAGTAATCAAGTGTAACCTGAGAAAGTTACAAAACAGAGCTTATTGGTTTAACTATAAATTCACAATGCCTTACCCCCAGATTGCCTAAGAATTCCTCAGATTTCTCCATCAGCTCTCTCTCACTAACACCACAATGACTATTTCAAACCTCCTCCAAACCCAACCCGTTGCTGTCAAGTCGATTCCGATTCATAGCAGCCCTATAGGACAGAGTAGAACTGCCCCCATAGGGTTTCCAAGGCGCGCCTGGTGGATTCAAACTGCCGATCTTTTGGTTAGCAGCTGTAGCTCTTAACCACTACACCACCAGAGTTTCCTCAAACCTCCTCGGGGCCCAAACCTTTTCATCACACCTCAGTATCACTAGATACTCTTGTTCCATGATTTATAGATAATCTAAAGTCATCAGCTGAAACTCCCCCATCCTCCTGATACCAAGATGCAACACTTCCTCCATAGACACACATCCTATTCACCTCCTCCCCTGAAGTGCTAGACATGCTGTTTCTCTTCCGTCAATGGCTAGTCCCTCCACCTCGATTAAGAATGCTTCCCTTCTGCCCATCTCAGGATCTGCCTTCTGCATCTTCAACTCCCTATTAGGGTTTGTCCGTTTACTTCTAAACACACTCAAGTTTTCCCCAACAAAAAACAAAAATAGCCAAAACAAACTACTTTACTCAATCCTCCTTTCTTCTACACACTATTGTGTCTCTCCTGTCCTTCTCAGCCAAAATTCTCAAAAGAGTTTTCCATTCTTCTGTCCTCACATGTTTACTGTTATGGGCTGAATTGTGTCCCCCAAAAGGATTAGTCTTAACCCCTAGTACCTGTGAATATGACCTTATTTGGAAATATGGTTTTTGTAGATGTGGTTAGTTCAGTCAACATTAGGTCACGTTGGAGTAGGGTGGGCCCTAATCCAATGTGACTGATGTCCTTATAAAAAGAGAAGAGACACGAACAGACAGACAGACAGATGCAGAGGGAAGACGGCCATGTGAAGTCGGAGGCAGAGATTGGAGTTATGCATCCATAAGCCAAGGAATGCCTGGGACCACCAAAACTAGAAGAGGCAAGGAAAGATTTTTCCCCTGGGACCTTCTTCAGAGAGAAGCCTCCAGAACTGTGAGAGAATTCTGTTGTTTTAAGCCACCCAGTTTGTGGTACTTTGTTATGGCAGTCAGAGGAAACCAATACATTCACTGCTCACTTAATCTCAACCCGCTCCTTCATCTGCCTTCCAGCCCCACCACTCTACAGAAACTGCTCTTTCTAAAGTTACCAATGACCTCCATATTGCTTAACACAATAAACACTTTTCAGTCTTCATCTTTCTTGGCATACAACATGCTCCTGGTTGTCCCCCTGCCCCTCTGCCCACTCCTCCATCCTCTTTGCAGGTTCACCCTCTTCTATAAGGGCTTTAAGTTTTAGAAGATCTCAAGGTTCCATCCTAGACCCTCTCCTCTGATCACTTTGTATGTTCTCCCTCAGCGCTACCCCAGGCTTTCGTTACCACATCTATGCAAATGACTCATGAATGTATATCTCAAGTCAGCTCTGTCCATTGCCTATGTGTCAATGATACCTCAAACTCAACATGCCCAAAACCGAAGCCATGGTTTTCTTGTCCACATCTGGTTCCCTGGCTCATACATGGGCCACCATCCATCCAGTTGTGTAAGCAGAAACAGGGCTTCACCCTTGCCACCTCCCTCTCTCTTCCTTATCACACTGTCCCTATGGCTCTAAAATCTCTTCACCTCTCCCACTTCTCTCTCTCTCCACCAACATCACTGTCCTCTAAATGACCATCATCTCTCACCCCCACTACTCCAATTGCCTCCTAATTGGCTCCTTCCACTCTAGTCCCCTGCGATCTGCCTTCTACATTGTGACAAAAGTCTTCCAAACACTAATTCTATCATGAGATCTGTAAAAATTCCCAGTTGCTTTAAAGATAACATCAAAATCCCCTAATCCAGCCCACATATTCCTGGCCTGGCCCCTCCTTTCTCTCTAAGCTCACCATGTGTTATGGTCTACCTCACTGCCCCAGTTCCAAACACTTCAGCCTTCTTTCTGTCCCTCACTCTTACCAAGCTCCCTCACGATAAGCCTCTCCTCATGCCCTTCCTCCTTGTATCCCCTGATTCGCTTCTACTCCTACTTTAAACCTCACAGCAAGTGTCATGTCCTAAGGCTCCCCACAAGGCCAAAGTCCGCATGTACTTCTCCTTCCTGTTATTTATACTTGTCAAGCTTGCACATTTACATTTGGTTTTGTGGATATGTCATTGACAACCACCTCTCCCACTAGACTACAAGCTCCACGAGGGCAGGGACAAGCCAGATTTTGTCTGTCATTGCATCTTCAGCATCTAGCACGGTGACTGCCCCAGAGCATCCTGGGATGAGAAACCCTACATGCTGATAGGGTGGATTCTACAGTCAGATTGTCTAGGTTCAAATACTTCCTCTACCACTTGCTGACTTGTGATCTTGAGCGAGTCACTTAACTCCTTTGTGCCTCATTTTCCCCATTCATCCAATGGGAATGGACTGCCTATGCTCCCGCTCTCACAGAGTAGTCGTGAAGACTAAATGAGCCAGTAGGAGGTAAGTGCTTAGAAAGGTCCCAACTAGAAAGTAAACAAAGTTCTGTTTGGCTGTTATAATGATTATTACCCATTGAGTGAATAATAAAATCATTGGTGGATTGGCCTGAAGGCAGAACACTTCTAAGTTTCTTTGTTGTTGTTGTTAGGTGCCATGAAGTCAATTTCGACTCATGGTGACCCCGTACGACAAAGTTGAACTGCCCCATAGGGCTTCCTAGGCTGTAATTTTTATGGGAGCAGATCACCTGGTCTTTTCTCCCGCGGAGCTGTTAGGTGGATTTGAACCACCAGCCTTTTGGTTAGCAGCCAATCACTTAACCTTTGTACTAGCAAGGCTTTGTTCTAGCTTGAGGCACCTTAATTTTACCTTCCTTTGGGAAGAAAATTCACAGACCACACTAAGAAACTAAGACTAGAATTAGACAATATCGTCTTATTAATTCAACTGCCTTTACTGTTCCTATACCCACTTGGGCTCTGTGAGTACATTTTAACTTCTATTTCATAAGTATATATTTCATATTGTTACACTGAGATTTGAGAAGAATTGAAGAAACTTCAGGAAAGAATTGGAAAAAAATGTCGTGCTGTGAAAGACCTAATAAGGATAGAACCATCCCCTCTTTTCACTGATTATAAAACTGAGGCTGACAAAGCTCAAATGAATACAGTGATGAGGGCCAGACCCCAACCCAGAGCTGAGGCCCTACCTCACACCCCTGTGTCTCCACCATGCTGGCTGGAAATCTCAAGTTTGCCAAATTGTTTTTGTGTAATACAAAACTACACGTATTTTCTGGCACATACTATAGATTAAATACTTTAAGCAAAACCATTTTATTAACAATTTCTATTTTACTCTATTTTTACTTTGGTAAGGAGCGCTGGTGGTGCAGTGGTTAAGCACTCGGTTGCTAACCAAAAGGTCAGTGGTTCGAACCCACCAGCAGCTCTGTGGGAGAAAGATGTGGCAGTCTGCTTCTGTAAGATTTACAGCCTTGGAAACCCTGTGGGGCAGTTCTACTGTCCTCTAGGGTCTCTATGAGTCGGAATGGACTCAAGGGCACACAACAACAACAACATTTCTACTTTAAGGAAATATCAGATGTGAGGTCTTTAGGAATAATTGTTTCAAGTTTTACGTAACTATGCAGAGAGGCCCATTATTAGACAAAGCACAGAGTTATTAGACAACAAAATTAAAGATAAACCCGCTAGCGCTCCACTTACTGCTTTATCTCCCAGAGCTGTTTTGATACTAAGTCTCACTTTGAAAGCATTCTCCGCATCTGCCAAAAAGAAAAAAGAAAGAGCAGTGGAGAATCACAAAATCTGCTAAAGAAAGCTTGATAAATCCTAATATTTAATATAACTGAAACCAACAGCACACAGAACTACAATTAAAAAGGCCCAAATCCGCCTGAAAGTTTAAACCCAGTTATTTTAGATGTTTAAAAATGTTGCTTCCAATTCCATAAAACAGTCACAGGCTAAATGTTCAAGTCTTAACACGTCTGCAGTTTAGAGATGTAAGTTCTTTAAGTCAGTTATTTTTATGTTTCAAGGCGACGTACCTGGTTGACAGAGTTCAGCACGAATAGCAGTCACCAGGAAAAACAGAGGCCACAACATTCTTTCAGAATGAAAAACACAGGGCAAACGGGGAAAAAAAATCCACCCTCCACTTAAAGCAGCCTTAGCCATTCTGTGGCCGGATTAGAATGTCAGAGAAACAAGGCAGCCACCGCCTAGGAGGTTTAATGATTAACCCCATCGTTTGGGTTAATGCATTGACTGAAGCAGCCCATCTCCTGTCAGTTATTTACAAAAATCTGTTTGACCATCAGATTATTAGTTATCCTTTCCTAACTCTACCTCAAAAGAAGGTTTCCTCTGCTGACTCAAAGTCGGAATCATCCCCGCCCCTTCTGTTGTGGTCTGGTTACACGCCCCGTGGAAAGCAGGGAGTTCTATCTGGAGGTTTTCATTGAGATGAACTATACATCTTCTCAGGCCTAAAGTATCCGCCTCACAGATTGGCTATCGAAATTTGGGTAACGAACACCCCTCCTTTCTGTCTCTGGTGAACAAAGGCTGCCCCTCCAAGAATGGGCTCCACCTGGCTCGCACCTACGCAGGTAAACATCCCAGGGGAGCGTCCCCATTCAAACAAGGGCATGGTTTTGTTCAGCTCTAAGGTCTAGTGTGTTGTTGTTGTTAGGTGCTGTTGCGCCGCTTCTGACTCATAGCGACCCTATGTACAACAGAACGAAACATTGCCCAGTCCTTTGCCATCCTCACAATCATCGCTTTGTTTGAGCCCACTGTTGCAGCCATTACGTCAATCCATCTCGTTGAGGGTCTTCCTCTTTTTTGCTGACCCTCTACTTTACCAAGCATGATGTCCCTCTCCAGGGACTGGTCCCTCCTGATAACTTGACCAAAGTATGTGAGATGAAGTCTTGCCATTCTTGCTTCTAAGGAGCATTCTGGCTGTACTTCTTCCAAGACAGATTTGTTCGTTCTTTTGGCAGTCCATGGTA
>NW_004444098.1:503186-519363 GCF_000243295.1 Trichechus manatus latirostris | reverse complement strand
TTGCTTCTAAGGAGCATTCTGGCTGTACTTCTTCCAAGACAGATTTGTTCGTTCTTTTGGCAGTCCATGGTAAATTCAATGTTCTTCAACAATACCACAATTCAAAGGCATCAATTCTCCTTCGATTTTCCTTATTAATTGCCCAGCTTTCCTATGCATATGAGGCAACTGAAAACACCATGGCTTGGGTCAGGCGCACCTTAGTCCTGAAAGTGACTTCTTTGCTCTTTAACACTCCAAAGAGGTCTTTTGCAGCAGTCTTTTGCCCAATACAAGACAGCGTCTGATTTCTTGACTGATGCTTCCATGGGCATTGACTGTGGAACCAAGTAAAACGAAATTCTTGACAATTTCAATCTTATCTCCGTTTATCATGATGTTGCTTATTGGTCCAGTTGTGAGGATTTTTGTTTTCTGTATGTTGAGGTGTAACCCATACTGAAGGCTGTAGTCTTTGATCTTCATTAGTAAGTGCTTCAAGTCCTCTTCACTTTCAGCAAGCAAGGTCTAGTAGTGGCATAAAAATCAGTTAATGCTGTCCAATGGAACATTCCACAGTGATGGAAGTCTTCTGTAGCTGTGCTGTCCAATGTGGTAGTCACTAGACACAAGTGGCTACTGAGCACTTGAAGTGTGGCTAGTGCTGAGAAAGTGAGCTTTTAATTTAATTCGTTCCAGGTAGCTAGTGGCTACACTGGTCAGTGCAGCTATAAAACCCATGTCCATATGAATGGAAGTCAATAAGAGTGTAATAAGGTTACTTGATTATATCTATATGTGTATGTATATATGTAAACCAAAAACCCATTGCCATCGACTCCATTCCGACTCAAAGCGATCCTATAGAACAGAGTAGAACTGCCACGTAGGGTTCCCAAGGAGCAACTGGAGGATTCAAACTGCCGAACTTCTGGTTAGCAGCTGTAGCTCTTAACCATTGCACCACCAGGGCTCCAGAGTGCAGCTATAGAAAAGTTATAAAGAACTACTTACTAAGAACCAGGTTCTCTGGATTATTCCTCCAATCCTCAAAATAACACTCAAAATTGCTATTGTTGTGAAGAATGCAACCAACGTCACTGAATTTCACATGTAGAAATTGTTGAATTGGCAAATGCTTTGGTATGTACATTTTCACCACAATAAAAAAATTGCTATTGTAATAATTATCTTCCATATGAAGGAACCGAGGTTCTGGTGTTTGAGTCCTCAGAGGCCATGGGATGCAGTGGGCTGGGTGTCCCTTTAACAGCCAGGCTGACATTCACGTGAATCTTATCTCCACCAGGCAACCACACTGAGTCTTAGAACTGTAATTGGCAACAGAACCTCAGAGATGCTTTGAGGATTAAGATAAGGAATGAAAAGACTCTTTCCCATGGTGACTTTCTCCAAAAAGGAGAGGCAGCCAAAAGTTAGCCCAGTCAATCCAGCAATCTCACCATTACACGAAATGGAAATTTCCCAGAAGGAAGAGCTCACTTAACTAATCTCTGAAAAAAAAAGTCAGCCTAGAGGAACTCATCCTGTGAAATGACAGACTAGATGAAGCCATCATGGGAAAAAGTCAATACTCTCAGAGATTGAGATTGTCACAAAGCAGGTTATTTACATCAAGGAACAAAGCCACGTTCTTTGATAAAAACCAGACACAGAAATCTGATTCGGCCAAATATTTTTTAAAAGTGGCAAATATCTCTCTTTTGTTTTTACTTAGTCATGTATGTGACTAGCACTGAAGACAGTAAAATGGGAGTCAGTCAGTGTAAGCCATCCTTTTGAGAAGAGAGCCCTTTTCTTTTGAATAATAATCCCTCAATGTGTGTGGTCTCATTTAAAAAACCATCCAAAAAAAAAGAGAACAATAAAATTTATTTATAGAAATTCTTCAGGTCTTTACAGAAAATACAGATAAGCAAAAAGAAAAAAGCAGAGACTACCTACAATACCACCAGCATGGATGAACACTGGCAGTACTTTGTAATATTTGGAACAACCTTTCTTAGCCTGGGAAACCCTGGTGGTGTAGTGGTTAAGTACTATGGTGGCTAACCAAAAAGGGTGCAGTTCGAATCCACCAGCTGCTCCTTGGAAACTCTATGGGGCAGTTCTACTCTGTCCTAAAGGGTTGCCACTCAGTGGCACAGATACAGATCTTCTTAAAAGAAAAACTGCAATCATACTGTAAACACAGCTTCATCACCTTCTCTCTGAACTTGACATTGTATTGTGAATATATTTTTATGTCGTTCCTTCCTCACATCATTTTAATGATAGTCTAATATTGCATTCATTTGATAGCTGTCATGAGCTTTTAAACTTAAGTTACTATTTCTTTTTTTATGTTTATAAATAATGCTCTAGTAAACATGCTTGAACCTAACACTTTTTCATTTATTTCTGATAATATCTTTAGGATAAATTCTTAGAATTCATAATTCAGGGTCAAAGGATATGCAAAAATGTAAGGTTTTGATATATGTTCATTTCCTCTCAAAAAGATTATGCCAGTTTACATATTTTTAGCAGAATATGAGTGTCCATTTTCTGATATCCTGGACCAGATATTAAAGCCATTGCCAGGGAGTCAATTCTGACTCATAGCGACCCTATAGGACAGAGTAGAACTGCTCCATAGGATTTCCAAGGAGCGGCTGGTGGATTCGAACTGCCGACCTTTTGGCTAGCAGCTGAATACTTAGCCACTGCACCACCAGGGCTCTGGACCAGATATTATTGGTCTTCAAAACTCTTTGGGAAAGCAAATGGTACAACAGTATCTAATTACTGCTTTGATTCTCAATTCTTTGTTTCATAGTAAAGCTGAGCATTTTATATGTTGATTTGTTGTTGTTGTTGGGTGCCACTGAGTCGGTTCCAACTCACAGGGACCCTACAGGACAGAGCAGAACTGCCCCATAGGGTTTCCAAGGAGCAGCTGGTGGATTTGAACTGCCGACCTTTTGGTTAGCAGCCAAGATCTTAACAACTGCGCCACCAGGGCTCCATATGTTGATTAGTCATTTGTATTTTTGTCTTTGTAAATTATTTATTGGGTCCTTTGCCCTTTTTTTGTGTTGAAGTGCTCATTGTTCTCAAGTATATACGCTTGAATTTGTGGGTGCACAGATGTTCTTTGCTAGTTGTTACTTCCACTTTCCATTTTATGTATGTTTATTCTCTTGCATTTCCCTAGAAAGTAATCATATATTTCATGTCATCTATAAATAATTGTAAATTCCTTTCCTGCTGTTCAACAGTAATACCTAATTATTGACTTTGTTGATATTTTGTCTCATTGTAGTGGCATTATCAGAACAGGGTGCCATATAAGGGAATAAAATGGACCCTTGTCTTCTTTCTTACACTAAGGGGAATGTCTCTACTTCACGGAATCTGGAGAGTTGTTAAATGTAATGCAACATGTGATCAAAGCAACCCTTCATTTCTAGTTTACTAAAAATTGATTTTATCAATAATCAATGTTGCATTTTATCAACTGCCTTTCAGTATGTATTCATATGATCAGAAGGTTTTTACCATTTGGTGCATTATAGTAATAAATTTCTTTACATTGATCTAACCCTTAGATAAGCCCAGTTTGACTATTTTTAACATATTACTGACTTAATTTGCTATTTTTTTTCCTAGAATTTTTAAATTTATTTTCATAAGAAGAATAGTACGTAGGTTCCTTTTCAGGTGCTGATGCTTGGAGATTTTCTTTTTCTCTGATGTATTACCATCTTGAAACTGCTATAGAAAGATTTCTAACATTTTCTATGTTTAGAAAAACTGAAAATGCATAGGAAATAAAAAATTCACAGGTGAAGAATCTGGACCATGTATAGTTTGGGGGAAGAGTTCTCTGAAATTTTTCCATTTCTTCCGCGGCCGTTTATTGCAGGCTTCATTCTTTTTTCTGAGTTCATTTTGACTGTTGACAATTTTTAAGACAATCATTCCTTTCATTAAGAGTTTCCAATATTCTCATGGACTTTATATAATATTTAGCATAAAATATCTGCATTTCTTTCTATGTTCTCTTTATATTTTCTAATGAAAATTTTTTTTCTCATTTTCTATTAAAATTGCCAGAGGTATATCTATTTTTTTTACTGTTGTTTTATCAAAGAATAAACTCTCGAATTTAACTTTTAATTCTATTCGTTTTCTGATTCATCAGCCTTGTTCACATTTATTAAGTCCTTCTTCCTGTTGTTATACTTGTTTTATTGTTCTTTTTATGACTCTTTGAGTTGGCCAGTATGCTCATTTACTTTTAGTCTTTCTCAGTTAATAATGAAAACATCTGTAGCTATGAGTTTTCCTCTGAGTACTGCTATGGCCGCATGACATAAGAAGGGTAGATGTCCACTGATCTCATTAGTCTTATTTTCCAAATAGTCTATAACTATACTTCTAATTTTTCCTATGACCCAATAATTATACAGAAAAATGTTTTTCTAAATTTGTAAATCCTTTCAAAACTTATCTATAAATATCTGTATATATCTATTTTAAATATTATTCTTATAACTCTCAATTATATCAATAAATTTTAAGCTGAGAATTTATTAAAGAAAATCTATACTACCTACCCACTACTCTCCAAAGATATTTTATTAATAGCTTCAAATAAGCATCTAACAATATTCTTTTTAAAAGACTTGTAAATGAATGACTCTATGGCACCTAACAACAAAGGAACTGCATTATTAGAATACATTTTCTTTTTTAGAATAAAAGCATTACCTGTGATTGTCCCATATTGTTTTCAAGCAAATCTATAATAATATTAAAGGACTATGAATTGGAACTTTTCTTAAGATAATAAGATTTTTATATCAGGATAAAGCAAATTTCTGCCCATGTGCTGATGTGTTCATATGTTTAGATTAGACAACGACAAATGAAACAGCAGACAAAAATGGAATGATTCAAAATATCAACTTTTATAGGTCTTGTCAAGTGAATAGAAAGATTAAAGATCAAATGATAAAAATGAGACACTGTCAATAACTTGACATCAAATATGAAGATGCCACAGAGCATATGTCACATACCAAAACCGAAACTAAACCTGTTGCTGTCAAGTTGATTCTGACTCACAGTGACCATATAGGACAGAGCAGAACTGCCCCATAGGGTTCCCAAGGAGTGGCTAGTGGATTCGAACTGCCGACTTTTGATTAGCAGCCGAACTCTTAACCACTGAGCCACCAGGGCTCTGATGTGTTACACAGAAATTGCTAAAAATGAGTTAATTGTTAAAAACCTTGATGGAGAGCTCAATAAATTAGGTGAAAAACAGAACTAGATACTAGGGGTCATGCGTCTCAACGTACTGTCTTTCTTTTCTTCCACTTTCTAAAAGCTGAAACAAACTTAGTCTTTGTTTTGATGTATAAGCCTCAAGTATTAAACCTCCAGAGGGTTCCTATCTGTGCACTTGCTTCATACAATGCTCATTTCAGCAATTTCACATACGAGAGCTTAAAAACTTCTCAGTAATAGTGATGATGATGAACATCAGGCAGTTTCAATCATTCTGAACATGGTGCTTACTTATTTACCTCCAAATGTTCAGATTTAGAGAACGTAGATAATAAGTCCACATTACCGTTGCCATGAGCAATGCAAGGGGCACCAAGGCTCTGAGACCGGCAAGAGAAATTGATTTCTCCATGTTCTTTACAGTTCACAACACAATTGAAAAGCAGTTTCTCAGCACATAACTATTGATCTCCTGCTCTAGATGGCAAACAAAATATGAGATCACAGGAAAAGAAAACACATGTGTTGTCCTTTTGATTCATGCAAAATGCCTTTTAAAGTTCGTCAGAGTCGTAAAAGCACATCGGGATATGTATGTCCCATTTACCTGTACGAAAGCAAGAGGTAGGAAGGGCCAGTGTCGAGTTTAAATTTTGACCCCGATTATTCTATTTCATTGGCACAAGCAGGAATTTACTAATTTTATAGCAACTAAATCTACTACAGTAAAGCACTTAAAATATGATGTTACTCTGTCCATTTTTATTGGGTTTTGGGAAATGTATCTGGCTGTGATACATTAAAAGAAATAGAATAAAACCTTTAATAGGTGAACGTGAAAACATTCTATAATGATAAAACCACTGTAATTAGCACCTTAATTAAATGGCTCCACTCAATGATTTTCTAGAATAGAAGTTGTAGACTTTTGAATAAATGGGATCTCCCATAGTATAAGTTGAAATGAAATTTATGTCTACATAATAAACATTTTCCAGATGTTTATAATAATTAGTACAATATTTTCAGCATAATTAAGAGGTAACAAAATGATTTTGTCCTTTTTAAATTATCAGTTAGCATTACGATGCACAGGGAGATAAAATATTTTTGTCTATTTGCCAAAATATTATGTTTTAAATCAGTGGTTCTTAACCAGGGCTGACTTTTCTCTCCAGAGGACACTTGGTCTATGTCTGGAGACATTTTTGGTTGCCACAACTTGGGGTGGGGGTACAACTGGCATCTAGTGGGTAGAGAGCAGGGATGTTGCAAAACACCCTACAACGCACACGACAGTCCCCACAACAGACTAATCCAGCCCCATATGTCAATAGTGCTGAGGTAGAGAAACCCTGCTTTAGCCTAATGGGGCCACTTCAATTGTGCAAGGCTTTTGGGTAACAGACTACCTATTCCTTTCTCATTTTCCAATAATAGAAATAGTAGCTTAGTTGAATGGGGACAATATTTGATACTGACTGGTAAACTGGAGTCATTACTTTTATTGTTCGCATGTAGAAATTAAAACATCATATGTCATACTCTGAGGAAAACCTCCTAGGTGTATGTGTGGTAAGATTTGTCTATACCTGCTTAGGTACCAATGATCAGGTTCAGTATTGACTGCTACACAAAACCTTCTTGTTTCAGGAGTGCACTGCGTCTACCCTATAGAGTTCTCAGCTTGGACGCTTCAATGTTTATACTGCAAAAGAATGTAAATAAAGAGTTTGCTTCTGACCTTTTTGACTTCAGTCTTTTTGTAAAAATCAATTTGCCTCTATGGTTAGCACAGTACTTTGGCTGTTCATGGCTCTACTCTTATGAAGATTTTACCCTGTATTGCCATTATCAACCTACCTCATCAATTTATAATTTTTCTCTCTTTTGGTTCCCTTATAATGCCTGCTCTTTTTGTGGGTTATTTCCATTAACCCAACTACAAGGAGAAAGAAAGTACCAGTTAAAGGCCTGTCATGGATTGAATTGTGTCCCCCAAAAATATGTGTCAACTTGGCTAGGCCATGATTCCCAGTATTGTGTGACTGTCCAGCATTTTGTCATCTGATGTGATTTTCCTATGTGTTGTAAATCTTATCTCTATGATGTTAATGAGGTGGGATTAGTAGCAGTTAGGTTAAAGAAGCAGGACTCAAACTACAAGATTAGGCTGTGTTTTAAGTCAATCTCTTTTGAGATATACAAGAGAGAAGCGAGCAGAAGGATGGGGGGGACCTCATACCACCAAGAAAGCAGTGCCGGGAGCAGAGTGCGTCTTTTGGACCCAAGCTTCCTGTGCTGAGAAGCTCCTAGACCAGGAGAAGATTGATGACAAGGACCTTCCCCCAGAGCCGACAGAGAATGAAAGCCTTCCCCTGGAGCTGACACCCTGAATTTGGACTTCTAGCCTCCTAGACTGTGAGAGAATAAGTCTGTTTGTTAAAGCCATCTACTTGTGGTATTTCTGTTATAGCAGCACTAAATAACTAAGACAAAGCCTAAATAATGTTACTGTAAAGTTTGCCATTTAGTAAACCTATGGAATATTGGCTAACATGAGAGATTAGTGATACATACACACACATATGTAATCAAATATACTATAAGATTATAATTTATCATTTTCTATATTCTGAATTTACTATTAAAATAAGTGTATTTGTCATCTTATTAAGATGACTATGACTAATGAGAAAGAATAATTACCAAATCTATGATCTTTATTTCCAATTAAATCTCAATTACTTTAACTGATTTTTCCCTCCCTCACCTACGTTCTCTGGCCTAATCAAAAGCCTATTTTATTTCTCTGTTTGAGACTTGTGGGAAAAGATCTGGCTTCAATTTTTAATAAGAATTTTATACTCAGATTTTATCCCCTTCAAAGAATGTTCTTAGTAAACATTTTGCTGTGAGCATTGAGTTAACAAGATGGGAATGCTTTACAAGAACACGCTCCATGTTTGCAGTACCTCACTCTTGGGACCAGGGGGTGGATTCCCACAAATGCTGTTTGTGGAGGAAGCTGTCTCTCCCTCCTGTGTCCCCACTGGAGCCTTGAAACCCCTCCTCTCCCCACCCTCCTCCAGTTGATCCCATTAGGGCTATTTAAAAACACTGCCAGGATCTCTGGGCCTTCCATTCACCACCTGGCAAATGGACCTAGTGGTGGGCCTACTGCTGGGCCTTTACACATGGTAAGTGCTCAATGGGTGTTTGTAATAATAATGTTAGATTACAAATTTTTGATGGAAAATTGGAGTTTATGTAGCTTTCAATGTATCACATGATTCCAAAAGGCCTAGTTGGAAAATAAGAATAATTGATCGTGAGATTTTTTTAAATGCTTAATAATATAAGAGTTGGGGTACTTCATCATTTTTTTTGCTAAGATTTTTTAATGAGTGGGCTCTGTCCTTCGTGTGTGTTTGTATGATGCCCGTAACTTGAATACAGTGAGCTTTCATTTTTTTCCCTTTAAACATCTTAGCCATTACTCCTGGTCTCCCCCAATTATTACTTCCTTTGAGGAACCTTTCTTTTCTTTTGCTTTTTTAGTTTTATAATTGACATGTTGAATCCACTGAGTTTTGATTTTCCTCTCCTCCTGTATCCCCACAGTATTTTGTTCACATTCTTATATGTATCCATTGTCAACATGATTTACATTTTTTTTATTGTAATGAAGGTTTACAGAACAGATAGTTTCTCATTAAACAGTTAGTCAACATGATTTACTTTTGTATACTTTCTGGAGGGCAGGGGCTATATTTGGTTCATTTTTGCATTTCTCATAGCCCATGAATACTTGACTGTTGAATAAAACTGAACTGACTAATTTGAATCATAAACTGAAGTTCTAAGAAGCTCAATACTGTTGGGAATGTTGAGGTGCATTACGTGGTTTTTTTGTCATTCAGATCCAGAGAAAAACAACTTCCAGGATCTATAATAACCAAGGAAACCTGGGCTTTGGAATATTTTTGTCTCTGACCTGATGCCTTATGCACTGTTTTAGGATGAAAAATCTTACGAAACTAAGAGATTGAAAAGACTCATCAAATTTTGTAAGTTAATTAATACATATAACCATTATGAACTTAGTCTTATTTTTCATAGGATAACATTTTTTTTTACTTCAGAGAAAGTTAATCACCACTCCATGGAAATAAAAATTAATTCAGACAAACTGAGTGAGTATAATTTGGCCAACGTTATATTCCTGAGGTAGGAATATAAAGGACAGTTTCTTAAATGGGGTGCATGTGGGTCTGTATGTGTGTTTCATCTTGTGAATGAAGATCAATACGTTATAATGAGTTCTCTGTAATAAAAGCAAGACTTTACTTCTTAGTATATGTTTAACTGTTTCCACTGTTGCTTGGGGTGTTATATTGAGAGTTTTCTCATGGTCGTGGCAGGTAATGCTTGTTTTTTCTAGGCTAAAATTATTGCAGCCATGCTCTATGATAGGATTTTCAGTCCCTGATCGTCCATTTGGCTTCCAGTTGGAAATCACCCAGAAGTGTTTAGCCTTGCCCATGGGAACTTCCTTTGACAACCTCTATAAAAAGGTGGAGGGGTCATTAGTCCACAAACATTTTTGGGTACATGCTCTCATTTTTCGAACCGAACCTTAAATTATCCTCATCCTGGTTAATATACTATATATATATATTATATATATGCATATTCACACACACATATATATACATACATATATATATATATATAAATTAATCAACATCTCAGTTTCTGATCTTAGGTTTTGGCCAGCGACAATGATCTTGAACCTTGTACTGTCTGAAATTTATCAAAATCCTTATGTGACAAATGTTTTTGAGGACTGGCTAAAGACCTGCACACAAGACCTCTATTCCTACAAATCAGAGATGCCAGATGGGTTGTTGCACGCAACTACTCACCCATCTTGCACCCTTGACGGACATTGTTAATCAACCACAGAACTTTTTCCAAGTCTGGACTTAGCCACAAAACTTCCTAGCACAGTTATTCAGGCAGTCACTATGAATGGACTGAAGTTGAAATGTAAGATGAAACTTGCCATCCTGGGGAACAATGATCTTAATACTACCCTGGATTGAGGCAGACCATCAAGGGCCTGTGCACTCAGAACAGGAAAGCTTTGATGGTTCATAGAACTGATTTGATGCATTAGGCTTTGTGATTCTGGCAACAGTTTACATTGAGGGGATCTGTGTGTAATTCCTTGTGATACTTAGCTCACAACATCATCTTCATGAGAATCGGGATTTCTCTTGGGACTAAAAATCAAGAAAAACCTGTGCTTCTCTAAAACACACAAGCAAAGCCCTGGCTGATTTTTACCTCATGAACACTGGAAAAGTCTTAAATGATTGTTATCTCTCTTTTCTATGGCCATCCTGAAGCTTGGAGTCAAATCTCTGGCCCCCCTTTAACCAGGGCATGTTCCCTCTGTGCTCGGAAAAAAGTTCAGGATCCAACGGGACGCATTCCTCAGAGTTAATCTTCTCATTGGCTGCATCTCTTTCCTTTAAGTTCTCCTCTCCCTGAGTCCTTCAACTATTTCTTTCATCCAGTATTGTCCATATTTTGGTAAGCTGCCTCAAATCATTGGTGGAAGAAGGTGAGGGAGAGTTGTTGTCGTTGTGTGTCCTCGAGTTGATTCTGACTCACAGCAACCCATTCTGACTCACAGCAACCCTACAGAACAGAGCAGAACTTCCCCATAGGGCTTCCTAGGCTGTTATCTTTACCGGAGGGAGAAAGATGTGGCAGTCAACTTCCTTAAAGATTACAACTTAGAAAACCCTGTAGGGCAGTTCTACCTCAGTCCTATAGAGTGGCTATGAATTGGAACCCGAGGGCAATGGGTTAATCTTTAAGGGAGCAAATTGCCAGGTCTTTTCTCCTGAGGAGCCTCAGGTGGGTTCTAACTGCCAACCTTTGGGTTAGCAGCCCAGCGCTTAACCAATGCGCCACCAGGGCTCCTTGAGGTAGAGCTAACAGTGTACAAATGAGCACAGACCTTATACAGGCTGTATTTGGTCCCATTTCCTGTGAGTTTAATTTTTTCAGCCAAGAAATGACAGACAGTTGAACCATTTTATATAAATGAGGCAGGGTTCTCAGGGTCATGGGGTTCTCAGGGTCAGGATGAGCTTCATAAAAGTGTTCTGTTGAAAATTGTTCTTCTGTGTTCCTTCTAGTGGAACGCTGGGAATGTTCTCACTGTGTTCAGGCAGACATGGATGGAAGGTGGGAAGAGAAGAAAAGAGAAGGGAACTATGATCCTTAAGGTTGTATGTCAAGTTGGCTGGGCCATGATTCTCAGTGATTTGGCAGTTATGATGCAGTTTGGCAGTCATATGATGATGTGATCATTTCTCTCTCTATATATATGTATACATACATATACATATATATGTTTTATTGGTTTTGCTTCTCTAGAGAACCCAGCCTAAGACAGGAACTAATATGTGATCCTAAAATCCGTATTTTTGGCACCTGAAGAAATACAACTAGCAAATCTTACTGACATGAGAGGGAAAATTAGCTCTCTACACATGTGTAAAGGGAAAACATTCAATGAAGAATTCTTGGGCATTTATTGTGTAAAGGACTGTACTAAGTACTCTAACAGTAGTTTCCAATATTTGCTGCAGAAAATTTTCCTGCTAATTGGATCAAGGAGACCCGCACTTACCAAATCTTTTACCTTGCTTAACTCTCAGCGTTTCTCCTCCCATTCAAACACTCAGGCTGGGGCAGCTGCAGGCTGTAAGCTCCTGGAGGCTGGCCTTACTTGTCACTGGCACAGAGCACTGCATCAACATGGTTTGAACGAAGAAGTGCGTGAGTGGTTAAGGGACAGTGTCCCGCCCCCAGGAGCGCCCGTTCAGAGATTTCTGGACAGGGAAGAAAGCTGGTTACAGACTCTTCACATTTTCTTGTGGACCCAGAGCTGTAAATGGAGGAGTAAGGAGAAAACAGTAATCTCGGTGGAGGGGGCCAGAGGATCGACCAAGTGGGGGTGTTGTCAGGCCCTCGGCAGGAAGAGGCGTTGGGGGCTCGGCAAGGCCACCGGGAGGAGACAGAAGGAAGGAGAGGGGGCTGCGCACCCCGGGGGCTGCCGAGCACTGCAGGTCGGCTAAGGGGCAGAAAGAGACAAGATGAACACATCGGGCTAGACCCTGTGCACAGTGACGGAGCCCCGGCGGCCCAGCCCAGCAGCTCGGGTTCCCAGGACCAGGCCCCGCCCCTGGGGCGCGCGGCGCGTGACCAGAACGGAAAGGACCCGGTGGCCTGGGAACTGGGGCACGGCGCGGAGCTTGGAGCTTAAGCCGGAAGGAACTCAGCTACCTATGCCCAGGCGGGAACCAAACCCGCTGTCGACGAGTACATTCCAACTCGTAGCGACCCTACAGGCGGGATGGCGTAGCCAATACGAATCACAGGGAAGTGGCCTATGGCGAGCGAGAGGCGTGACCCATGGGGACTACAGGGATGTGGCCAGAACGCAGCGCAGGGGCGGGACCAGACGAGTTGGGGGAACTTGACAGGGAAGAGGCGTGGCCGGGGGAGAGATGCGGGGCCAAGCCGCAGCGCGTGGGCGTGGGCGTGGTCGCAGCGAGAGACCGGAGACGGCAGCGGGAGAGGCGGGCCCGGTTGAGAGGGGCGTGGCTACGTCGGTACGAAAGGCCGGCCGAGGGGGCGTCGCCCAGGCGGACGAAGGCGTGGCAACGATGAACACAAGGAAGGAGTCCCGGGCGTGAGGGGCGTGGTGAGGTGCGAGGGGGCGTAGCCAAGATGGCCGCGCGCAAGAGTTGCGAGTCCTGGCCGCGCTCAGGGGAAACGCTCAGGTAAAGGCTGGCTGCAGAATTTGGGCCGACCCGAGGAGGGGCGGGAGCCCCCCCCCCCGCCACGAGCACCTGTCCCACCTCTCTGGGCTCCGGACAGGGACAGCTCTTGGGCCGCGAAGATGTCCAGCGTCCCCGCGGCGCATCCCAGGGGACTGGAGGGGAGTAGACGGGGGAGCGCCGACTCCTTTCCCAGCCCTCTTCCTTCACTGTGGGGTCATCAGACGGCTGCACCCTCTTGGGATTCTTTGCACCTGAAGGGAGAACAGCTGTCGCCAGGACCTAGTGGGGAACGGGGAGCAACTGTTCTTTGGGAGGGGGCGTTGCGAGCGGTGCTTGGATGGAAATAACTCAGGAAAGTCCAGACCTGAGGTTGCAGTTCCAGAAGCCAGGTGCAGGACCTGGGGCTGACTCGGTCTGCACTGTTGATCGGCCCTGACAATGCCAGGGACCGTGGACAGAGTCTCAGCCCCAGGGCAGGGGGATGGGCGTCACAGCTGTGTTACATGGATGAATCTGAGCCTTCTCCACTTTTCTTTTTCTTATATGCCCTGCCCAGAGCTTAAAGAGAAGAATCTACAAAATGCAAACTTTGCAGGTGGCTGTGACTCTGGCATTCAGCGTGAAATGCTGCTACCCTGAGGGTGGTGGCAGCTCGTTCATATTAATCACAGTACCCTTCCCTCCCATATGTTTTTGCTGGGAAAGTTTTGAGAAATGCAGGGAGATGACGAAGATGTGTACACCTTAGTGCGATGGGACTTTGTGCTGTCTCAGCCACTGAAAACCTTGTGCTTCCCCTTCTTCCTTTCCTGATAATCTGGCCATGTCCCCTCTGCTAATTAAAAGCCATGCTAGAAGATGGAAAGGAGTGGTCAGGTTTCTCAGGGGAGAGAAGCTGTGTTCTGTAAATGAGTCAAAGATGGCCTCTGTGTATTGGCCCCTGTGTGTTGTGTATTGTACTTCTTCATAGCAAGCTGAGGCCTGTTAGCCCAAAAAATCCCACCAGCGCCAAACTCAAATTTGAACATATCAATTGTTTTAAAAAAACACCCAAGTAAGCAGATTTTTAGCCACTTAGAGCCTTCCTGCTTTACATACCCCTCGAAACTGCATACATCTGCTAGCCATGTTGTTGTTGTTAGGCGCCTGTCGTCGAGTCAGTCCCGACTCATAGCGACCCTGTGTACAACAGAACGAGACACTGCCCAGTTCTGCGCCATCCTCATAATCGTTGTTAATGCTTGAGCCCATTGTTGCAGCCACAGTGTCAGTCCATCCCGTTGAGGGTCTTCCTCTCTTTGGCTGACCCTCTACTTTACTAAGCATGATGTCCTTTTCCAGGGACTGGTCCCTCCTGATAACACGTCCAAAGTATATGAGATGAAGTCTTGCCATCCCTGCTTCCAAGGAGCGTTCTGGCTGTACTTCTTCCAAGACAGATTTTGAGTTTTTCTGGAATTCCATGGTTATTCTTTGCCAACACCATAATTCAAAGGTGTCAGTTCTTCTTTGGGTCTTCCTTATTCATTGTCCAGCTTTCACATGCATATGAGGCAATTGAAAACACCATGGCTTGGGTCAGGCATTCCTTGGTCCCCAAAGTGACATCTTGCTTTTCAACACTTTAAAGAGGTCTCTCTATTATATATATATGTATATATAAAACAAAACAAACCCGTTGCCACTGAGTCGATTCCGACTCATAGCAACACTATAGAAGAGAGCAGAACTGCCCTATATGATTTCCAAGGAGTGGCTGGTGGATTCAAACTGCTAACCTTTTGGTTAGCAGCCAGGCTCTTAACCACTGCTCCACCAGGGCTCTTTAAAGATAAT
This sequence comes from Trichechus manatus latirostris, assembly GCF_000243295.1. Classification (NCBI taxonomy): domain Eukaryota; kingdom Metazoa; phylum Chordata; class Mammalia; order Sirenia; family Trichechidae; genus Trichechus; species Trichechus manatus. The sequence continues at coordinate 504,382 of NW_004444098.1, read as the reverse complement.
ATGGACTAATAAATGTCAAGAAGGTGAGTGGAAAGTGTCTTTAGCGCCCCCTCAGTATCTCTTTTTGTGCCTTCCTCCCACCCCTTCACACCCCCACCCCCAGCCCTCCTTGTGGTGGGAGAAGGCCGAGTCTGAGGCGGCACTACCACCCTGGTGTGAACAGGTTTGGGGTATGTTCCCTTCCAATAAGATGTGCGAGGTTCAGCAGGCTCCTCAGAGAAGAAATTAAGCACCTGGAAGGCAGGGATCATGCCTTGTTCATCTTTTTGTTTTTTAATATAAAGGTTTTGTTATTTAGGTAAAATTCACACAACATAAAAGTCACCACTTTAACGTGCATTTAGTACATCCTCAATGTTGTGCAGCCATCACATCTAGTTCCAGAACGTTTTCATCACCCTAAAAGGAATCCCTTGATAAAAATAATCAAAACTCACCAAAATTTGAACACAAGGTTTATTCTGTGCAGTTATTCTATATGCATATAGGGAGGCCATTTTGATTCCAGAAAAAGCAAATGGCTCAGAGAGGCTAGGTACAGTGAGGCTTATAAAGAGAAGAGGAGGGAGAAGAATAGAAGTTCAGCCATTGGCTCATCTTAACATGATTAATTGAACCCTGCCTTCCTCCTTTACTGAGATCAACTGATATCAGGTTACTTCTGGCCTGGCTGCTAATAATTTGGCCTTCCACCCACCTGCAGCCATGACACTTTTTGAGATTTAAATTAGGAGGTAATGGTTTGACAGCTATCCTTTTCTAGCAGGATAAGACAAATTTACATTGCTATAGAGCTGCTTCTGGCAGGCGTTTGCAGTTTGGGTCAGGTGTTTTATGGTTAATATTTGGTTTCCTGGGTAAGAAACACCTTAAAATGAAAGTAAGATGTCTATTATTAATTTTCCTATTCAGCACCCTGTACCTGTAAGCAGTCATTCTCCACTCTCCCCTTCCCCCAGCCCTAAGCAAACACTAGTTGACTTTCTCTCTATGGATTTGCCTCTCCTGGACATTTCATAGACATGCAGTCATGCAATATGTGGTTTTTTGTGTTTATGTTTAGTTTCTTTCACTCAGCATCATGTTGTTGTTTTTTTTTATTTTATTGTACTTCAGGTGAAGGCTTACAGAACAAATAGTTTCTCATGAAACAGTAGTACACATGTTGTTTTATGACATTGGTTAACAACCCCACA
>NW_004444098.1:473091-503027 GCF_000243295.1 Trichechus manatus latirostris | reverse complement strand
CTTGGGTTCCCTATCACCAGCTTCCTTGTCCCCTTCTGCCTTCTGGCCCTTGTCACTGGACTCCTGTACCTCGTCAGTCTCATTTGGTTTTACGGGGCTGTCCACTCCCAGGCTGAGCGGTGAACCTCGGAGGTAAAGCATCATGTTTTTGAGGCTCACCGACACTGTAGCAGGTGTCAGAACTTCATTCCTTTCCATGGGCTTGCCCGGCTTTGCATCACAGCACCTAACACAATGGCTGGAGCAAAGTGAACAACAGCAGATGCTGAAATGAAAATGTTTCATGGCAGAATTCCAGTCCCTGTGAGATTAGGTTAGGTTAATGTTTGGGTAGGTTCCTCTTTTCATTGAGGCAGGATTTTGATGGTTTCAAATATTACAGGTAGGGATGTGAGACACAGACACTTTTAAAGGATAAGCATTTAAAAGTATTTCTAAAAATTTAAAGATCCCTAGAAGTGGGTAATAGTGGCATCTGGGAAAAGGGAAAGCCCTTGGTAATATCCAGCAGCATTCAGCAGTCATGTGACTGTTTTGGGCTCTTGAAATTGGTATCGCCATCTCTTCATCACCAAGGAGGCCTTCTCATTGAGCACCCACCGTGTACCAGGCACTGTGTCCCCAAGAGATACAGCTCTGAGACAGACACAGTCCCTAACACTGTGGTTCTTAGATGCTGAGGACGGTGAAGAAGGAAAGTACGTCCCTGAGCAGGTATTTAATTCACCTGGGATAGGCACTATGCCAGTGAGGAAGACGGTGCTGAGTTCTCTAGAGAGGGCAAAGTCAAGGAAGGCTTCAGTCACCAGCAGGGTGGGTAGGATTAACCAGGCACAGGGGAAAGGAGAGGGACCCTGGGGATGGAAGAACATCTGCATGAGCCCTGAGCCTGGCGGAGCTTCGGGACTTGGAAGAAATGAAGTCCACGTGGCTGGTGAGAGGAGAGAGCGGAAACGTGGACAAGAGGCTGGGACCGGGGCACAGTGCGGGTCATATGGCCCTGCAGCCACGCATGCTCCTGGTTGCTCAAACGGTGTCCTCAACCAGCTGTCTGAATTCGTCCCAAGCAATCACCCTAAACCCTTTGACATCTAGAGTTGCAGTGATGTGTAATCAAGAAAAAAATTTTTTTTTTAATTTCATAACTTGTTTGTTGAAATGGTACTGGGACAGGAGTTTACAGGAAAAATATTGGGGGATAGGGGAGGGATTGGGGCAGAAGCGTCCCACACTGACGTGACCATGATTTCACAACACAGCAGTGGGTGCTGGGGAAGCATTGTGGGCTGAGACCCTCTGTGAACTGTGGGAGGTGCAGTGACCTAGCAAGCATACTGTCCATCGTGGAGAATGATCCATGTGCACTGGAGAGGAATGTGTATCGTGTTGTTGTTGGGTGGAGTGTTCTATATATGTCTATTTGGTCTAGTTGGTTAATAGTGTTGTTCAAATCCTCTGTTTCCTTACTGATCTTCTTTGTAGATGGTCTGTCCATTATTGAGAGTGGTGTATTGAAGTCTCCAACTTTATTGTAGAATTCTCTTCAATTCTATCAGTGTTTGCTTTGTATATTTAGGTTTTCTGATATCTGGTACATCGATATTTGTAATTGCTATATCTTCTTGATGAATTGACTTTTTTATCTTTCTGTAATGTCCTTGTTTGGCTCTTAAAACAGATTTTGCCTTAAAGTGTATTTTCTCTGATATTAAAATTGCCACTTCAACTTTATTTTGGTTACTATTTGTGTGGACTTTTTTCCCCCATCCTTTTGCTTTCAACCTCTTTGTGTCTTTGGGCCTAAGATCTGCTATCTCTTGTAGACAGCATATAGTTGGATCATGTTTTTTTATCCATTCAACCACTCTCTGCCTTTTGATTGGAGCATTTAGTCCATTTACATTTATGGTAACTACCAGTAAGGAAGGCCTTACCTCTGCCATTTTGTTGTTTTTTTGTGTGTCTTGCATTCCATTTTAAAAGGAGAATTATCAATTAAGTCTCTCTTGAAAAAGAGAGGCCTCCTTGTTTAGGCACGAGCTGCCACCTAATAACCTCCCAACCATTCTCAAAGGAGACGCCCTCCTCCACACTCACTAGAATTGAGGGAGAAAACAGTTTTTGCTGCGTCCCACTGAGGAGTATCAGAAATACACAGTGAACTGCAGGAACAAAGCTTGGGCATCTTCGTGTCCTAAGCGGTGCCTCCTCAGGAGGTTCCTCACAGGTACCCGGGCTCCTCTGGACCGCTGCTGGTCCCCGACACACACTGAGAATCATCGCTTAACATGCGATTCCTCGGTGGCCTTCACCACCAAATACTGACTGGGTGACCCCTTCTCTTGCTCAGGACACCGTTGTGGAATTTGGGTCTTTCGACCCTTCCTGCCTGATGTCCATCTGCCCGGATTACTGGACCTACTCGGGGTCTCTGACCACCCCGCCGCTCTCCGAATCCGTCACCTGGATCATTAAGAAGCAAGCAATAGAGGCTGATGACGACCAGGTAAGTTCTTCCCACAGTCTCTACCCAAGGAAACCCAAGTGCACCCGCATCACACTGGGCTGGGCTCCAAATGTGGCATCTGTTTTTAACATCTTGTAATGCTCATACATTTTTATTAAAATGTGCTAACGTCTTATCTCAGTTTGGACATGAATTAGGAGATGCTTCAAATTAAGTAGAGCTAGGAGTTAAAACACAGGAGAACATAAGCTCTTTACTTCCATACTTAATAATGACTGCATGTGTACTATGTCTTTTATATATAAAATGTGAATCTGTAAGCTAAGACCCTTGTAAATGGAAGCATGATGGCTGGAAATGGATGTGTTCAAAACCCTTTAAAATCCTTAAAGGAATTTTGCTGTGGAATCTCAGGGTCCACAGATTTTATTCTAAGTCAGTTGTTTTGACTTGGGATACATTTTTACCATAGAAATTAAGTTTAAGTGGTAGTAACTACATCAACACAACAGAATCCTGTTTAATTTATAATGTAACTAAAGTACAATAATTACTGCTTTTACTTGTTTGTATGAGAATTGTAAAGCTTTTAAAATTGTAGTAAATATTTATGTAACAAATCATTTGCTTTTCCAACATTTTTCACGTGTACAATTTAGTGACATTAGTTATGTTTATCATGTTGTATGGAATTTTTATTGATTAAAAGCATTTTCACAAAAACAAGAGCTTCCAAATTCTTTTTTTGAATCCTGTATAACATTGATACCAAAACTCATCAAAGATTGAACCAAAGAAGTAAAAAGTAAACAATAGGCCAATATCTCTGAAGAACAAAAACCCACTGCCATCATAGCGACCCCATAGGGTTTGCGAGGCTGTAAATCTCTAAGGAAGCAGACTGCCACACCTTTCTCCCACGGAGCTGCTAGTGGTTTTGAACCACCAACCTTTAGGTTAGTAGTCAATCACTTTAACCACTGAGCCAAGAATATTAAAGCAAAAAATAGAAATAAAGTATTAGAATCCAGCAGTACATTGGACACAATATATACTTTGTCCAAGCAGCATTTTTTCCAGTACTGAAAAGATGGCTCAATATTAGGAATGCTATTAATATGTTTTATCACATCAGGAAACCTGAAGAGAAATATCACATTATCATATTCATAGACTCCTAAAAGGCATTTGACAAAATTCACAATCTATTTAAAAATTTTTTTTAATAATATAGAAATGAAGGGAGACATCCCTAACATGATCAAATAGATTGAGCTCAGCTCAAAAGTAAATAGTACTTTAATGTGGAAAGAATATCTACTAAGCCCACTATTATTAACGTAGTAAATATTAACTATAATTTAATCTGATATTGGCCAATAACACTAGACCAAAAGAAGATAAAGGAAATTAGAAAAACAGTAAAAACTATTACAAAAATAAGATAATTCAGCAATGAGTAGAGTACCATATTAATTTATAGAATTAAATTCCTTTGACATATATAAATCACAGAAGATATAATAAAATAATGAACCACATTTATAATGGAAACAAAAAAAAAATACCTTGGAATAAACTTAACATGAAATGTCAAAAGGAAACTTGAAAACATTCCTGAGAAATACAAATGTACACTTGAACTAATAAAATTCATACCATGTTATTAAATAGGAAGACATCTTTGATGTCAGTTCTCCTTAAGTTGTTATGCTCCATGAATTGTTTATTCTTCGTAAATTAAATGTTGTCCAAATAAAATACCAACAGATGCTTTTAAATAGATAGACGCTACTTCTAAAGTTCATGTGGAAGAACCAACTAGGATGAGTAGCCAGGACAAAATTCTAAAAAAGTAATTGAGGGATAATTAGACCCTCGATATTATTGTTGTTGTTGTGTACCATCGAGTGGATTCCGACTCATAGCGACTCTATAGGACAGAGTAGAACTGCCCCATGGGGCTTCCTAGGCTGTAAGCTTTACAGGAGCAGATCACCAGGCCTTTTCTCCCAAGGAGCTGCTGGTGGGTTCTAACAGCCAACCTTTCGATTAGCAGATAAGTGCTTTAACCATTGCATCACCACGGCTTCTCCCACAAGATTAGAAAACCCAAAACCAAACCCCTTGCCATCAAGTGGATTCTGACTCATAGTGACCCTGTAGGACAGAGTGGAACTGCCCCATAGGGTTTCCAAGGCTGTAAATCTTACGGAAGCAGACTGCCACATCTTTCTCCTGTGGAGCGGCTGGTGGGTTCAAACTACCAACCTTTTGGTTATCAGCCAGGCAGTTAACTACTATCCCACCAGGGCTCCTACAAGATTAGAAAGCCTCAATAATTAAGTAGTAAATACTGGCACATGAGTAAAGGGATAAATCAACAAGTGGAACAAAATAGTAAATTCACAAATACATGCGAGAATGTAGTTTATGATAAAAGTACCATCTCAGCTCAGTGGGGAGAAAGATAGGGTAGTCAATAAATGAATGTGGAGAACAACCGGGCAGAAATTTTGGGGAAAAGTTGGGCCCATCATTGAAACCTTACACAAGAATATATTCCAAATGGAGCGAAACTTTAAATGTAAAAAATACCACCGTGAAAGTCCTAGGATATGCATGGGAGAATCCTTTCATACTTCCTAATGGAGGCAGGTTTTCTAAACATAAAAACTCAGCTGTCATAAAGAAAGAAAGCAACTAGTAAATTAAACCACTAAAAAATCACATATTTTTTAAAAACCACATATTTTTAAAAATCCGGTGACTGTCCTGCATGCCTCTCCCCTGCATATAATATGGTATTGGCACAACAGCCAAATTACATAATGTCCTATCTCACAGAATGTGTTGTGGACATTAAGCGACGCATATCTGTATATAAAGAACTCTTAGAAATCAGTTGTCAAAGACCAGCAGCAAATGGTATAAACAGACAGTTTACAGTTAAGGAAATACAGGAAGCTTATAAATATATGAAAAGATGTTTAACGTCTTAAAAAGGGAAATACAAAATTAAACTACTACATTGAAATATCATTTTTCACCTATCAAATAGCAGAGACCCCCAAATTTGAAAGCCCACAGTGTTGGTAGAACTGTGGAGAACAGGCAACCTCATACATTGCTAGTGGGTAGTAATGTCACATTAACAAAGACATAAGCCAATGGAATAATAGATTAAAAAGACTATCACTAGCAATGAATTACAATATCAAAGGAAGGGAAACTGCTAAATTGGTACTACTGAAATAACTGTCAAAGTACAAATACACATTACTTTTGGAGAGCTATTTATGCTGCAGATAAACTCTCCACCTGAAAAATGATACATGTACGTGGTTATATTTTCCACCATTGTTTGTAATCAACCTAAATACCCATCACCTCCGTGTTAATGGCACAATGGTTAAGCGATCAGCTGCTAACCAAAAGGTCAGCGGTTCCAGTGGCTCCACGGGATAAAAGACCTGTCAATCTGTTCCTGTAAAGATTACAACCTAGGAAACCCAATGGGACAGGTCTACTCTGTCCTGTAGAATCGCCATGAGTCAGAATCGACTCGACAGCACACAACAACAGTCTAAATCATGAAAGAAAACAAGACAAAATGAAATTGAGGATTTCTACACAATACCTAACAAGTCCTCGTCAAATGCGTCAAGGTCATGAAAAACAAAGGAAGACTGAGAAACTGTCACAGACCGTAGGAGACAAAGGAGGAGTAGATCTTGGAACAGAAAAAGAACATCAGTGGACTGGGAAAATCCGAATAAAGTCTGGAGTTTAGTTAATAGTATTGAACCAATGTTAATTTCTTAGTTTTGATAAATTTACCATGGTTATGTAAGATAACGTTAGGAAAAGCTGGGTGAAATGTCTGCAGCAAGGCTTGTCATCCTGATACTGTTGACATTTGGGCCAGATCATTCTTTGCTGTGGGAGACTGTCCTGTGCATTATAGGATGTTTAGCAGCATCCCTGGCCTCTACCCACTCAGTGCCAGTAGCACCCCTAACAATCAAAAATATATCTGGACTTTCTCTAATGTTCATTGCAAAATCACCCCTGTTTGAGCACCACTGATACACTCTAATATCAACTACCAGTTGATCAACCTTTACTAGTTGGTTGTGAAGAAGAGAAGAAACAGATGTCTTCGATGTCTGTGAAAATGACTTTTAATTAATCAACATGTTAGTTTACCACTAGACAGTATTAGACGTGATTAACTTATGGCTGGAGTCCCTGGGTGGTACAAACGATTAATGTGCTCTGCTGCTAACTAAAAGGTTGGAGGTTTGGGTCCACCCAGAGGCACCTCAGAAGAAAGACCCGGTGATCTAATTCTGAAAAATCAGCTATTGAAAACCATATGGAGCACAGTTCTACTCTGACATACATAGGATTGTCATGAGTCAGAATCGACTCCACGGGAACTGTAACTTAACAGCAGAATACTGTGGTTTGCTGGAGGTTTTTAACCAAGAACTAGAATGACACCCAATGGGTTGTATTGGCAATAGCATGTAGACATTGAGTGATAAAATACATTATAAGAAATCCATACTCAATGGAACTAGACTGTCCACTCTGATGCTCTTATCATCTTAAGAGGTGTATTAGATATAAATGAATGAATGAATGAGTAAATAAATAAATGGAATTAGTGAGTGGAAAGAGTTAGGGTTTCATTCCCCATCACCTCTTGGCTGACAGCACTCTGCTTCCCCAACACTTGGCCCCTCTCTGCCCTCAGAAGCCTTTGGATGCCTCCTCGTTAAGCTCTTTGTTGTGTCCTCACTGTTCAGCCATCCGCCTCCAGCTCCGGGCAGAATCTGTTGTCCGCTCTTGGATTCAATACTTTGTGTCAGCCTCTATCTCTGTCTCTCACCCATCCCAACATGGTGTCAGGCCCAAGAGACGCCTTGTGCACGTCCATTTGAGGAGAAAGTTCTCAAGAACAGTTTGTTTCTACCACCTTGAACAGACCTCCGAAACTGAGCGCTATAATCAGTTACCTGACAGCCGCTGAACACTGTGTTTTTGTAGGCAGATGCTTTTCAACCGTAAGCTGGAAATGTGACTTAATCTAATCTACTTTTACCAGTACAAATGGAAATAGAGAAATTGCATGAATGTTCAAAGAGAAGATGATCTACCTATGAATGTATGAAGGCTGAAAATTATAGGACAGTCTACATTAAATCAGCATTGCCAGTGCTAAAACCTAAATTGTAGACAGCTTTCACCTTTAATAGCTAAATTGCAAAAAGTGACACTAACAACCTTTCTAGAAGAATGAAACATGCATCATGTTTACTGATAATAACTAAATCAGTTGTTTTTCCTTAAAAAAAAGCATTTAAGTGTATTATATTCATTTTTACAATAGAGTGCCCTTCTTTCAATATGCTATCTACTATTTTCAGGACGTGGTAGAAAATATTATACTTTCTTCCTTTAAATGTCTAATACAAAAATAGAAGCAAAATCTGGGAATAGAGGGGAAATTCCTCAACATGATAAAGTACATTTATGAAAATCTCACAGCTAACATCCTATTTAATGGTAAAAGACTGAAAGCTTTCCCCCTAAAATCAGCAACAAAACAAGGATGCCCACTCTCACCACTGCTGTTCAACATTGTACTGGAAGTTCTAGCTAGAGCAATTAGACAAGAAAAAGAAATAAAAGGCATCCAGATTAGAAAAGAAGAAGTAACACTATCTATATAACAAATGACATAATCCTATCTATGGAAAATCCTAAAGAAAGCTACTAGAACTAACAGATAAGTTCAGCAAAGTGGCAGAGTACAAGCTCAACCCACAAAAATCAGTTGTATTTCTATATACCAGCAATGATAATTCTGAAAAGGAAATTAAGAAAACCATTCCATTTACATCTGTTTTTAGATGCTATTATTCAAAAGGTCAGCAGTTAGAATCTACCAGCTGCTCCTTCGAAACCCTATGGGCAGTTCTACTCCGTCCTATAGGGTCACTATGAGTTGGAACCGACTCGATGGCACCTAACAACAACAATTATTCAGATAGCATCTGAAAGAATAAAATACCTAGAAATAAATTTAACCAAGGAGGTGAAAGACATATACGCTGAAAACTACACAATATTGTTGAAAGAACTTAAAGACCTAAGTAAACAGAACGAAACCTGTTGTCATGGAGTCGATTCCGACTCATAGCGACCCTATAGGACATAGTAGAACTGCCCCATAAGGGTTCCAAGGAGCAGCTGGTGGATTCAAACTTGACCTTTTGGTTAGCAGCCAAACGCTTAACCACTATGCCACTGGGCCTCAATAAATGGAAAGAGATCCCATATTCATGGATTGGAAGACTTAATATTATGAAGATGTCAATATTATCCAAAGCAATCTACAAATTCAACAAATTCCCCATCAAAATTCCAACAACCTTGTTTGCAGAAATGGAAATGCCAATCCTCAAATTCATACGAAATTACAAGGGGCCCCAAGTAGTCAAAACAATGTTGAAAAAGAAGACCAAAGTTGGAGGACTCACACTTCCCATTTTCAAAACTTACTACAAAGCTACAGTAATCAAAACAGTGTAGTACTGGCATAAGGATAGACTTACAGACCAATGAAATAGAATTGAGGGTCCAGAAATATACCCATATTTGGTAAGAGTGGCAAGTCCATTTTACAAATGGTGCTGAGATAACAATTTCCGCAGCAAAAGAATAAAATTTGACCCTATTTCACACCATGTATAAAAATTAACTCAAAATGGATCAACAACCTAAATGTAAGTGATAAAACCAAAAGCATGAGCAGCAAAAGAAAAAAATAGATAAATTGAACTTCATCTATATTAAAAACTTCTGTACATCAAAGGCCATTATCAATAAAGTGAAAAGACAACCTACAGAATTGGAGAAAGTATTTGCAAACCATATATTTGATAAGGGTTTTATATCCAAAATATATAAAGAACTCCTAAAATTCAACAAAAAGACGAACAACCCAACTGAAAAATGGGCAAAGGACTTGAATGGACATTTCTTCAAAGAAGATATAGAAATGGCCAATAAGCACATGAGAAGATGCTCAACATCATAGATCATTAGGGAAATGCAGATCAAAACTACAATGAGATACCACTGCACACCCACTAGGATGACTGTTATCAAAAAATACGGAAAATAACAAGTGTGGTAGAAAAATTGGAACCCTCATGCATTGCTGGTGGGAATGTAAAATGGTGCAGCCCCCGAGGAAAATAGTTTGTAGCTTCCTCATAAAGTTAAACAATATGACCCAGCAATTCCCCTAGGTATATACCCAAAAGAATTGAAAGCAGGGACTCAAACAGATACTTGTACACCAACGTTCATAGCAGTATTATTCCCAATAGCCGAAAGGTGGAAACAACCCAAGGGTCCATCATCGGAAGAATGGATAAACCAAATTGTGGTGTATCCATACAATGGGATGTCATTCATCCATAAAGAGAAATGAAGTCCTGATTGATTTACAATATGGATGAGCCTTGAAAACATTATGCTGAGTGAAATAAGACACAAAAGGACAGACTGTATGATGCCACTTATATGAAATATCTAGAACAATCAGATGCATAAAGGCAAACAGTAGAGATTCCCTCGGGCTGCAGGGAGGGAAGAATGGGGAGTTTATTGCTTAGTGGGTACAGAGTTTCTGTTTGGGGTGATGAAAAATTTTGCAAATAGATAGTGGCCAACAAAGTTGTACAACATTGTGAATGGAATTAATGCCACTGAATTGTACATTTTAAAACGGTTAAAAATGGCAAATTTTATGTCGTATCTATATTACCAGAATAAAATTAAAAAAAAAAAAAAGCCACTCCTTAGCTCCTCATCTCGAGGCAAACGCCTTGACCAGCTTCTGGAAGGGCAGAAGATTGAGCTTCCCATGGCCTCCACGTAGCAGCGGGCGCCCGCAGGCTGCCGCTGCATCCCCGTGATATTATCCACGGTGTCCACTGGGCACTGCCTTGGCGCGCGCCGGGCCCCACGAGCGGAGTGTCCGAGCGCCCCGACGCCCCACGCGCTGTCCTTGCACTCTGATGCCAATGGTCATCCAAACTCTGGGCGCTTCACCTCCAGCCGCAGCTGCAGCCACTGGGAACTTCTCAAAGCTCAACCTTCTCGAAGCTGCAGACCCCACCGCACTGCCCTCCTGGGAAATACCTAGGAAGCTACCTGGACCCGCCCAAGCCCGCGTCGCCGCCCCCCGCCCAGGGGTGTTCATCCCAGCCACCCAGGCCCACCCGGGCCCCCGCGCTGTACCCATTACCTCTACCCTGGGCGTTGGCGATGGGCCCAGCCCTTCCCCAAGATTACACCGGGCTAGGAGCATGTCAATTTGCGGAAGGTGTTGGTGCCTGAGGCCTGGAGGCGCTTCCCCAACAAGCCGCCCCCCTAGACCCTCAGTGGGCCCGACCTCTTCTGCGCCTGGGAGACCTACTTGAGGCGTGGGCTGTGGGCAGCCCGCAACCCCAGCCGTATCTGGAGCCCGGTAACAGTCCAGATTGCGCCCTCAGAGCGCAGAGGGGGCCCCGCCGCCATTCAGGCCCCGGGCGCCCTCCATGCCATGCGCCCCCCGTCTGAGCAGCACCCGGACCCCTTTGCCAAGGAGACCATGCTGCGGGCCCTCGGCCAGTGCAACAACGGGAAGAGGAAGGTCGACGGGCCCCTGTGGTTTGAGGTCACCAATGCCAAGAGAGGGAGGCGCAGCCCAGAGGCCAGGCCGTCTGCTTTCAGGCCAGTGGTGAGGAATGGCGTGGCCCGTGCCTTCGTGCCCAGGCGGGGCCTGCTGAACGGAGGCCTCTGCTCCTGGAGCTGCAGCATCTGCGACAAGTGGACGGTCCTCGACTGCCGCTCAGTCGTTCCCTTCTGCTGCCCAGCCTGCTGTGGTGAAGATGGCTGCCTCCGCTGGCCCCTGAGCACACCAGCCTGCTGGCCCCTTTGGCTCCTGAGAGTAGAGGCCCTGCCACCCACCCCGTGAGACCCAAGCCCACAGCTCTTTCCTCCTGCTGACCCCTACTCTACCCCAAGGTGGGACATTGACACCAGCAGGTCATCAGTGTCACCACCAGGTCAGCAAGTACTCTCTAGCCAACAGGTCTGCCAAGTTCCTAACCCACTTGTCCTTACCCTGCAGAGCCCACCAAGTGAAGTATATTGTCTAGACTGAAGAGACCCCAAGTCCCCACCCTCCTTCTTCACTTACTGCAGCTACTTCTGCCCTCCCCTTACTGAAATTCACTTTGAGGCTCCATAAATAGGGAGATTCCCTACCCCAATCTAGAGCTCAGCAGTGCTTGCCAGAGCCTTCCACTTCTCTCTATCCAGCACCCCGAAATTTCTGGATGAGCTACCAAGGAGGTTGTGGTCACCCTGAGGGCTCCGTACCTCTCTTTTCCAAGAAACTGGTAGCCAAAGATCTCTGTGGCAGATGCAGGATGAGACCAGGCAGAATGCTTTGGGACATGAAGGACTATTCTATGCTCCACGCTGGTTAGATACCGTATATAATATATCAAAACCCTTGCCTTCCCCCTGCCTGCCCAGCCCTCCCTGCTCTTTTTTTTTTGGGGGGGGGGGTGATATATATGCATTATCTTTTATTATTATGACTATATAAGGCAGGTGTGTTGTCATGGTATTCAGTAATGTGGCTTTTTTTTTTTTCCAGCTGTACCAGGAGAGCTCAAAAAATATAATTCATCAGTGGTTTCCACGTTGACATTGTAGAGAGTTGTTGTTAGTTACCGTAGAGTCAGCTCCAACTTATGGTGACCTTATGTGTAACAGAATGAAACATTGTCGGATCCTGCGCCATCTTCATGATCAGGGCCAGATTACCCAATAAGCACAGGCCCAATCTGCAGTGCACAGTTTCACCTGTCCCCCACTACGTCAAAGATGTAGTGAAACCCATGTGAAACTGCTCGCCACAGCATTAGCAAGTAAAAATTAAGCCTGTGCGTACCTTGCTCAATGCAAGCTGGTGCATACCATGCTTACTGGTTAATCCACCCTTGTTTATGATTGTTAGTATGCTTGAGTCCGTTGTTTCCGTTATTATGTCAATCCATTTTATTGAGGGGTTCCCTCATTTTCACTGACCCTCTGCTAACTATGATGTTCTTTTCTAGCTATTGGTCGTTCTTGATGATATGTCGAAAGTAAGTGAGCCGAAGTCTTGCCATCCTCACTTCTAAGGAGCATTCTGGTTGTACTTCTTTTAAGGCTGATTCGTTTGTTCTTCTGGCAGTCCATGGTATATTTAATATTCTTCACCAACACCACCGTTCAAATGTATCACTTCTTCTGTCTTCCTTTTTCCTTGTCCAGCTTTTGCATGCATATGAGGTGATTGAAAAGAGCATGGCTTGGGTCAGGTGCTCCTTAGTCATCACTTTGCTTTTCAACACTTCAAAGAGATCTTTTGCAGCAGATTTTCCCACTGCAATACATCGTTTGATTTCTTGACTGCTGCTTGCATGGGCGTTGATTGTTGATACAAGTGGAATAATTATTGACAACTTATTTCTTCTTCATTTATCATAGTGTTGTTTATTCATCCAATTGTGAGGATTTTTATTTTCATTAAGTTCAGATGTAATCCATACTGAAGGCTATATAGTCTTTAACCTTCATCAGTAAGTGCTTCAAGTCATCTTCATTTTCGGCAAGCAAGGTTGTATCGTCTGCATATTGCAGGTTGTTAATGAGTCTTCCTTCAATCCTGATGCCATGTTCTTCTTCATATAGTCCAGCTTCTCAGATTATTTATTCAGCATACAGACTGAATAAGTAAAATAAAAGGATACAACCCTGCCTCATACCTTTTCCAATTTTTAACCACGCAGAATCCCCTTGTAGGGAGTAGGAGATAGATAATTTTCTGGGCAGGGGGCTTATCTCTGGTACCCCTGACAACAAGGTCCTGGGCAGGATTCCTTTTCATTTGAGGATACAGCATTTCGACTGGCCCCCAAGACTGGGGTGTGAGGGGAGCCATAGCGAGCCTGTGCAGGCAGTGAGAAGGTTCACTTTATCTGGAATCCTCCTTCACATCATTGATTCAAAATGTGCACATTTGGAAGCATGTGGGACCTGGGGTGGAAAACTGGTGGAGCCAGCCACTGCCCATGAGTCAGAGGTCTGAAAGCAGCAGTACTAAATAGGCAAGGCTAAAAAATAGTTTGGCCTGAGACTTTAATGGAAATCTTTCTCTTTATGTATGCCTTCGAGTTACTTTCTAGTGTTCTTTCTTTTCCATATGAAGGACTTCCTTTAGCATTTTTGTAGGGCCTGTCTAGTGGATATGAACTCTGTCAGATTTTGTTTATCTGGAAATATCTTAATTTAGCACTCATTCTTGAAGGACAGCTTTGCTGGATATAGTATTCTTGGCTGACAACTCTTTTCTTTCAGCACTTTAAATATGTCATTCCATGGCCTTACAGCCTCCAAGGTTTCTGAGGAGAAAGATCTCTGAGGCTCTTCAGTGTTCATAATTTCAGTTACCTTATCCTCTGGATCATTGATTCCTTCTTCTGCCAGCTCAAATATTTTTTTAAATCCTTCCAATGTGTTTTTTATTTTAGTTATTGTGTGTCTTTCAGTTCCAGTATTTCTTATTTTTTTTTATAGTGTCTATCTCTGTATTTTGTGGGGGTGGGGGTGGGCAGTGATGGTTCAGTGATAGAATTCTTGCCTTCCATGCAGGAGACCCAGTTTGAATCCCAGCCAGTGCACCTCATGGGAAGCCACCACCTGTCTTGTCAGTGGAGGCTTTGTGTTGCTGTGATGCTGAACAGGGTTCGGTGGAGCTTCCAGACTAAGATGGACTAGGAAGAAAGGCCTATGGCGCAGGACTGGGCAGTGTTTCATTCTGTTGTGCATGGGGTTGCCATGAGTCAGGGGTTGACTTGACAGCAGCTAACAACAACAACAGCAACATCTCTTTATATTCTCATGTTCATGCATCATTTTCCTGATTTCCTTTAGTACTTTGTTTTCCTTTAATTCTTTGAGCTTGTTTAATATTCTTCTATTATATTCTTCTAATCTTTTCATTATTCTGGCTTCCATGAATATAATTTCTCTCCCTTTGTCTTGTTCACTTTAATGGGTCATCATTTTCAGTTTCTTTGTGTGCCTTGTGATTTTTCTTTTTGTTGAAGCTGGAACATTAGAATTTTACAACATATAATCTTTCTCAATTTCCCCTAATGTACATTGCTTTTGACAGTACTAATTCTTTTTTTATAATTATTATTCATGAGACGTTTATTAAAATAACACATTTAGGGAAAAAAATCAATACAAGGTACACATCATTACTGAAAACTGTATACCATCATACAAACGAGGATTTTATTTTTGGGCAATTGATTTCTGATTTATGGCAAGTTTCACTTTCAGAAATAAAACCACAGAACAACACGATCTAATTCAATCTTAAAGACTGGCATGCTGAGCAAGGAATTTTCTTCTTCTTTGTAGGAGCTCCTTCTTTACAGTGTCAGCAAGTACCTGGGCTCTGCCTTTTGGGGTGATTTCAGCCACCAAGTCATCAACAGTAATGTGTAGTCCTTTTTCTTTAATTACCTCTTTACAGTGTGCTTTCAATTGATCCTTCCAGCCACATTCAATTAATTTCACTCTCAGCAATTCTTTGAGGCACTCTCTTTCTCCAGTTTCTGTCAACTTTTGGTTAATTGCTGCTCTCATCTGCGCATCTTTGTTCATCTTGCTAACCACCATCACCACAGGTGAGGGTCATCCTTTCCCAGTGACAAAATGACCCTTGCACTGACAACTGTTACCTACCACTCTTCGGCTGCCCAGAGTTGGACCCTCAGTCAACAGCACTAATTCTTGCAAGAAATTTTTAGGCAGGCACAGTGTTCAGACTTTGCTTACCACTCTGTCTCCCTCCCTATGATAGCACCAGTTCAGACCAGACCCAAGTGTCAGTCCTTTAGTGGCTCCCAGACACATCAGAAGACATTCGCCAATCAGCTCCCAGACTGATGAGAAAGCACACACTGAATAGACCACCCTAAGGTAGGTATAGCCCTCAATCCTGAGTTGTCATGCCTTCCCCCACCCTGTGAGGGGTCTGTGTCTGGCCAGACTGCAATTTCAATCTTTCAGGCTGCCTCCAGTCCAGTCAGAATATGCTTCCTAAACTGTCCACTAACAAGATCTGTTCTATTTATTTCAGAGCCAGAAATGCGGCCCCTTCCCTGAGCACAGGAGAGCTGTGGGTCAACTAGGGCTGCAGTCCCTGCTGTCTCTGCCATGTCCAAAAGGAGAGGTGTGGTCACCCTGAACAGTCTGTCTATTAGTTTCAGAGCCAGAGGTTGGGGCCCTTCCCAGTGCCCAAGAGATCCGTGTGTTGGCTGGTGGTGTGGAGTGGCTGCTGGGTCATTGGAGGCTTCCCTCTGCTGCACCAGTGAAGAAGAGCTTTTCCTACCGTATGAGTCGTCCTTCTCTTTTTCAGTTTACCGTTCCTTGTCTACCATTTCAGATTTCCTACAGGGCTGAATGTAGGGATCTAGTTGATTCGATTGGTGTTCTTGTGGGGAGGGTTAGGATCTTAGATCTACTTATGCCTCCATCTTCCCAGAATTCCTCCCTGCCTTTTCCTGCGAGCGTATTTGCCAGGAAGGCATGCTTCCTTCCCCACCTCCCCTATTTGACCAGTTATTATAAATAAAAAGTTATTTATATTCTAAATAATAACAGTAATAAGAGGCAGCTTTATTTTCATGGAGAGTTTTATATTCTGTCTTTCAAAGTCTCACATATTAAGATATCATCTACAGCAGGATTTGTCCACCATGGCACTATTGATATTTGGGGCCAGATTATTCTTTGTTGTCAGGGGCTGTCCTGTGCACTGTAGGCTGTTTAGCCTCATCCTTGGCCTTTACCCACTAGATACCAGTAGCACACCTACAGTTGTGACAACCAAAATGTCTCCAGGCATTGATGAATATCCCCTGAGAGATGGGGCGGGGTGGGCAAAAATCACAGTGGTGGAGATCTTCTGAGGGACAGTGACCTCTTTTGGCAGAAACAATTTCTTGGTCTCTCAAAATATGTGGTTTTATAATGCAAATCAAAGATATAAAAATGACCAATATGAAGTGGCATGTGCTCGGCAAAAATACCCTCTACACTTTTGTAGAGAATGCTTTGGGGTATGAATTATTCAGGTTGCCCAGCCTTATTAATAGTCAGAAAATGCAACCTTTTAAAAATGAACTACCACTTCATACTCTTTATATTGGTAAAAAAAAAAAAAGAAAGAAAGAAAAAGAAAAAAAATAAATAGCATCCAGTGCTGGTAAGGATGCAGGAAGTTGAAATGTCATGCAGGAGTGTGAGAGTGTCCATGGGCCCAGGTGTCAGGAGAGTCCTTTGGAAGTGTCTCCTAGAACTGAGAGACTCTTGCACACACAGTGAGATATTGGAGAAGATGTTGATTGCAGCATCATTTGCCATAGCAGAGAATTGGAACAACCTAAATGTCCATCAACAAGGGAATGGATAAAGTAAATGTGGCATATGCTATCATGGAATGCTGTTCCCTAGGCTAGGCTTTCTCAACCTTGACACTATCAACACTTTTGGGCCAGATAGTTCTATGTTGTGGGGGCTGTCCTGCACTTATGGGACACTTAGCAGCATCCCTGGCCTCTACTCACTAGATGGCATCAGGACCACTGCCAGGTGTAGCAACCAGAATATCTCCAGACATTACCAAATATCCCCTGAAGGGCAGTGGAAATCACTGAATGAGAGCTAATTTTTTTTTAAGGATAAATTTCAAAAACATACTGTTAAATGAAAAAGATTGGAAATAGAATGTTATATGTAGCACATTTCCATTTATTATAAATTAAATAACTACAAAATAATATTTTGGCATAATAGAGGAGGCCAGAAAGCAGGTAAAGGTCATTTGCATGTATTGTTCTTTCCCACCATAACCGTTGCCATTGAGCCGATTCTGACTGGTAGCAACCTTATCATTAAATATGGTTCGCACAGAATCTCATCACATTCCCCTTGTTAGAGTCAGAGGGTACAAGCTGCAAGGAAAGCCAAGTCCCTTTTCTCATGGAGCTTGCTTTCTAAGAGGGTGGAGACAGAAGAGAAACAAGTAAATAAATACATTCTTTGCCAGGTGGGAATTAGTGCTATAAGGAAAAATAAATCAGGCAAACTGAGGCCCCAAATCCTTTCCTCTGTCCCCATTGTCACGGAGCTATGCTATCCTTCACTATAAATTCCTGTCCTTCAGATGTATGCAGTGTTCCTCATACTGCGATGTAGCAACTCAACAAACAAAATGAAGACATTTTATCTACTTAGAAATAAAGATTCCCAGAACACTAAAATCGTTGCTAAACATATTGACCTAAAGTGTATCTTTTCGCGGGAAACAATCACTGTTAAATGCAAAGAGTTCTGAACCGAAACTCTAAAAATCTAGCTTTATTCTGAAGTTTTCCACTCAGCGACTCCTGGGCTTGACACAAGTCATTCACTGTAAATGAGGCACAAATTGGGGATCGGGTCCTACGTGTCTCATGCGGGGGTTGTTGACATTTTGGATGGGAAAGTCCTTGTCAGGTGGGACTGTCCTGAGTCTTGCACCTCCCCACCCTCTAATTTCCTCAAGCACTCTGCTGTCGCTGATATAGCCCAAAACACAATCCCCCCTCCCCATTTCCAAATGCTCCTGGGGGCGAGCAAGGAGGACAGTACCACACCCAGGTGAGAGCCACTTCTAAATTCTTAACATTTATTTTTAGCTCCACTTGCCTATTCCTTACCAAAAATTGTGTATGTGTAACAGTGACATATAGTTACTTTACACAAGAAACTGGTATGTCCGTATATATGTATTCATTCATTCATTCTACTCATGCATGCTTTGTATTACTCCTTCAGTCGGAGTCAGCTCCTTGGCAACTGGTTTTTAAAGAATCATTTTACCTTTACAAGTTTTCTCTTTTGAAGGGCTTTAGAGTTTAGGAAATGATTAATTCCTTGAAATTCTTTGAAATGCTGCCCTGTTTATTTGATGTAGGTTTTCACCAGCATTTAACAACAAAGCATCTTTATACAAGACTTATTTCTCAGCTGTCAATTAATATTATAAAGTTTTATGAAAATTTCGTAACACAGTAACCTAGGTCCACAAATTCCTTGACCCTCCTCTTTTCAGGGGGTGAAGTTATTCGCCCTCACCTTGAATATAAGGATTTAGAGATTTGTTTCTAAGAAATAGAGGAGGAAGAGGAAACTAGCAGATAACACCTAATCCAAGGAATGAAGATTAACATCAGCAGTGATCTCATGTTAACATCCTGTCCCCCTGATATGATATGCTGAGAAAGCCTCTTCACCTCTGTGATTTCCCTCCCCCAAAATATGTATCTTCAGTCTAAAGTATGAGAAAACATCAGACTAAATCAAATTGAGGACTTTTACTTTTGACTTCTGACCAGCACTTTTCAAAAGTGTCCGTGTCATGAAAAACAAGAAAAGATGCTGAAACTGTTACAGACTAGGGGAGACTGCTGGGTCAGAAAAAGGACATTACTGAAAAAAAGTGGTGAAATTTAAATAAAGTCTGAAGTTTCGTTAATAGTACTGAACCAATGTTAATTTCTTAGTTTTGATAAATTTATCCTGGTTATGCAAGATAATAACACTAGGGGAAGTGGGGTGAAGGGTCTAGAGCAGGGTTTCTCAACTTCAGCACTACTGACGTTTGGGGCCAGATCATCCTTTGCTGTCCTGGGCATTGTAGGATACTTATCAGCATCCTGGCCTTTACCCACTAAATGCCAGTATCACCTCCCTTTCCGCCACCCCTCCACTGCCCCAGTTTTAAAAACCAACAATGTCTCGATACATTTTCAAATATCCTCCCGCCGGGGGTGGTGGGGGCAGTATTGCCCCATTGTTACACACAAACTCTCTGTCTCACTGTATTATCTTTGCAACTCTTTTTAATGTCTAAAATTATTTAGATTTAATTTATTATATTTATTTATTTAACTAAAAGTTTTAATATATATTTATATATTTTAGATTTTTATTGTGATAAAATATATGTAATGAAACATTTACCATTTCAACCATTTTTACATGAACAATTCATTATGTTTACCATGTTGTACAACCATCACCACTATCCGTTTCCACGTTTTCATCACCCTTAACAGAAACTCAGTGCCCCTTAAGTACCCCTCCCACTCACCGCTGATAAACACTAATGAACTTTTATCGCTATGCATTTGCCTATTCTAGATATTTCCTGTGAGAGCATACAATATTTCTTCTTTTGTGTCTGACTTCTTTCACTCAGCATGATGTTTTCAAGGTTCATCCATGTCGTAGCATGTATCAGGACTTCATTTCTCTTTATGGCTGAATGATATTCCGTTTATACGTATACACCACATTTTTATGTATTTTTTAATACTAGCAGAAGCAAAGCAGTTATTGAAACAGTTTACTGGGCACAGTAAAATGAACTACAGATATGAAATAAAACAAGGCAATGGATAAATTATCAGTTCTGATTTGCATCATTTTTAACTAGACAACAGAAACATACTTTGAAACTAATTTTAAAAGTATATTAAATGTAAGATATTGGCTCCTATACAGTATAAAGGTGGTCCTAATAAGTATCTGAAATTTAATAAATTTAACTTTTTTATATATTCACATATATCAAGTATTTGCTTTTATGTGGCCCACTATACTAGTGTCTTCCAAAAGCCAAAAATCAAACCCATTGCCAACGAGTCTACTTCGAGTCATAGTAACCCTATAGGACAGGATAGAACTGCCGCATAGGGTTTCCAAGGCTGTAAATCTTTCCGGAAGCAGACTGCCACATATTTCTCCTGAGGACCAGCTGGTGGGTTCGAACTGCTGACCTTTTGGTTAGCAGCTCAGCGCTTAACCACTTTGCCACCAGGGCTCCATACTAGGGTCTTAAGTAGCATCATTTCTGTCATTTCTCCAAGAGCGATATTAGAGGAAAAGGTGAATAGTTTTAGCTGGTTGGGACCTTTATCAACAGAAGAATGCTAAGTATTCCTCCTACATAATGGCTCTGCAAAGAAAAATAAAGTCTAATCGTTTAAGCAAACAAAGAAGTAAACTTGTGCACAACAAATGTCAACCACAAAAATACAAATGTAGAGATGTGTTTCTATTTGTTCAGATAGAGGCAACATCTTTCTTCCAAATGTTACTACTCAGTACATTCTCAGAGGTTTGCACAGAATGAAAAACTAGTCAACCAACAGGCATTTGTTGAGCAAAACATGTTTTGTGATAAGTAAGCTGAAATACCATTAGTACAACTAATAGAAAACCTACGTTTTCAGGATTTTATAGATAGATAGGTCTGATGGATTTTTTTTTTAATTCACTTCAATAATCATTTTGAGTTTTGTTTGTTTTTTAAATAAAGGCATGATATTAACACATACACAAATGGCTTCTTTAAGCCAATCACTAAAAACAAGTAAAAATGTCCACTCCTTTTCCTCAAGTGTGGGGAGCCCTGGCCTGATGTCATTCTCTCTGAGTTGGCTCCACAGTCATTTCTCATCAGTGGCGCCAGACAGAGTCAAATCATTCCAGGAGTGCTAAGAATAGGGCCCTTGTTTCTGGAAATCAAAAGAACTCAATAGGAGCCGGGCTGCTGTTTTACAAGCACAAGGCCGTTAATCCCCTTACCGTGGATACAATAGCGTGTTGTTCCTTTCTCGATCACAAGATTTATCCTTGAAAAATTAGGAAGAGGAAGAAATCCATTACATGCTCTACACCATTTAATGCAGAGAGACAATGCTATGCCTAAATTAGACTTTTAGCTCACTTGCTAAAAATGATGAATTATCTTAAGAAGCCAAATATTTGAGTAAACTAGGCAGAGAAACTAGGAAATAGACTAAACTTTAAGATTTTAGTTTCCTTGGAAACCACTTTCAACATTTAAAAATGCCTGTTAATTTGGTTTAGTATACCTGACCTAAATCTTATTGTATATAGTTGAAAACACCTAGTTGCCATCTTCAATCCAAGTCCCAAACCCATTAAAACCAAACCCATTGCTGTTGAGTGGATTCCGACTCACAGTGACCTATAGGACAGAGGAGAACTGCCTCATAGGGTTTCCAAGGCTGAAATCTCTACAGAAGCCCACTACCACATCTTTCTCCTGGGTTCGAACTGCCGACCTTTGGGTTAGCAGCTGAGCGCTTAACCACTGCACCACCAGGGCTCCTTATCCAAGTCTCAAGGAAACGTCTAATAACATAATGAAACCAGAGCCTTCTACGAAGGCTTCCATCCATCTTCCATTCTGCTTCTTAGAAAAACCAGCAAGTAACGGGAAAACCACTTGATATCAAGACTTGTAAATAATGTTTACAAAGGAGTTGCCATGTTTCAGTCACATTTAGTCCATCTTGCTCTAGTTTCTACCAGGATCAGTTTCTTGGGTGCAGGACCTGTGCAGTCCCACTGGGCCCTGCACTTAAGAGGCTCCCACCCTTGATTTACTGCTCTGCTATCACTGTCTTAAAACTCTTATTAAACATTTTGAACATATCATTTTGTACTGGGCCCTGCAGAATTGTGTAGCTACTGCTCCCAAGCTGCCCTCTTTCTCACCCCACACCACAGGCGGCTCAGGCCAGCCTTCTACCTTGAGACTTCTCCAGCAAAGAGGCAGGTACCAGCTTCTGTTCCACTGTGCACTCTCAGTGACTGGGGCGCCATCATATTCTCTAGAGCTCTGGGGACTGCTACTCTGGTTGCAATTTGAGATAGTCCAGAATTTCTGCAAGTTGGGGAGCATCCAACCAAGAAATAATATGCCAGTCTTATGAACAACTTCATCCTCTATGAGTGGTTCTCTTAGTCAACCCTCTACTTGCGGGAGGTAGGGAAACAATAGGGGTATATAAACACTGGTATGGAAGAAAAATTGATGCATTTGAATTATGGTGTTGGTGAAAAATACTGAATATACCATGGACTGCCAGAAGAATGAACACATCTGTCTTGGAAGAAGTACAGCCAGAATGCTCCTTAGAAGCGAGGATGGCGAGACTTCGTCTTACATACTTTGGACATGTTATCAGGAGAGACCAGTCCCTGGAGAACGACATCATGCTTGGTAAGGTAGAGTGTGAGTGAAAAAGAGGAAGACCCTCAAAAAGATGGATTGACACAGTGGCTTCAACAATGGGCTCAAGCATAGCAACAATTGTGAGGATGGCACAGGACCAGGCAGCGTTTCGTTGTTGTACATAGGGTTGCTATGAGTCGGAACTGACTCGAGGACACCTAACAACAACACGGAATGGGCACCAACCAATCAGAATGGACCCAGTTTTCAACACCCCTACTAGCTGTACTGATATGTACGAGCTGGAAGCCATCCCTGTCCCTCTCCTCTAAGGAAGGGAATGGAAATGCCACAGCACTCTCAGCAGACCCACACTCTCTGCCCCCTGACCCTCTTCAGTGAACCTCCGAACTTCTG
Source organism: Trichechus manatus latirostris (assembly GCF_000243295.1). Taxonomy (NCBI): domain Eukaryota; kingdom Metazoa; phylum Chordata; class Mammalia; order Sirenia; family Trichechidae; genus Trichechus; species Trichechus manatus. Next base: position 479,910 of record NW_004444098.1, on the reverse strand, counting down.
TCCCACTGCCTGCCTGGAATGCGGGGGCTGGACCAGTTCAGCTCTCCAGCAAGTCGCGCATGGATGCAGCCCTGACCTCTCCTTAGAGCTCACATCCTCTTTCACAGTCAGTCAAGGATTGCTTCCAGCAACACCTAAGTTGACATTAAAATGCAATATTCAACACCTCTGTATGAGAAAAAAAGGAGATTGTGTTTTCTCTTCTTAATGGTAAGATCTTGTCTTAGTGTTATTTAAGGAGGCACTGAAAGAGAAAAGGGTGAAGAAGAGGTGATTGAAGGACAGGCATATGCCAATATGGATGTGCCAGTCATAGGTTTCCAAAAAGGCATCCTCAGGCAATATTGAGTTCTGTCTATCACTGGAGGTGATCAAGCTTGATATAAGAGATATCATAGCAATACTGGTTGGAAAGTAGAATGAAAATTAGAATCTTTCTTATTGTAGTAATTAATTACTTGAATACCTTATAGTGAGTTACCCTTCACATTTTCGATTCAGATGATTTGTGTTTTATTCTTTGTGCATCTCAGTATCTTCACAGTGTGCAATATTCATAGATAAGCAATGAGAAAAAGAAACACTAATACCTAGTGTCCAAGATTTGGACCCCTGAAGCCCTCCTGAGAAGGAGTATTTGCCACCCTCAAGAATTCATTCTGCCCCACATTGGCACCAAAAGACCAAGAAATGCAGAAGATTTCAAAGCTGACCATTTGCCAAGCTTCTGGTGTCTTCCACCCACCCCGCACACTTGAAAAGGCTGTCCCTCTGCAAAGTTATTTTCAATCCAGTCTTGCATTTTGTTGTCCCTTTGGCATGGGAGATGTCTGTTCGTCTAAGGATGCAGCCTCTTTATGGCAGTGCCTGTCGGTTGGCTGATCACCTGAACTGCATCTAAATAAGATTCTCTTCACTGCGGCCCTCATCACTTATCCACTGACAGCAGCCTTCCTGGGTCTAAGATTGCTGGCAGCAAGACCAGCGCATCCCTCCATCCTGGGTGTCCTGCCAAGAACCACCTCCTCCTGCCTGGAACGTTCTTCCCTTGCAGGCTCCTTCAAGTTATTCCAGTCTTAGCTTACATGGTGCCTCCCCAAAGAGACCTTCCCTGACCACCCAGCACACCCCACTACATCATTATGGAAGATGTCAACTCTTTTCTGTTACAACCTTTACATTTTTACCACCACTTTCTGTGTTGGTCTACAAATGTTATAAAGCGTATTTCCTAAGTACATTCAAACTTGTAAACCATACATCCTGATTTTGGTTTGGTGGCTATCACGGAGACAATGTCAGGATTTTTGTTTCATTCTGGGATGGAAAGACATCTACTATCACTGCCTTTCTCCTCTTTTGTAGGAGTGGAAGGTACAAATAGATGATTCCTAAACAAAACAACAAATCACTAAATCACTCCAGATAAGAAGGTTTATGGCTGCTCGTCTTCCTCATCCCTAGATACCTTTGTAATGTTCATTTAACTGGTTTCAGTCGCTTCTTCTACTTCACTCTTTTCTCTTTCAGTCCCTCCTTAAATAACACTACAATAAGATCTTACCATCAAGAAGAGAAAACTCAATCTCTTTATTTTTTCCTCACACACGAGTGTTGAATATTGCATTTTAATGTCAACTTTAGGTACTATTGGAAGTGAGTCTTCATTCTTTTAAAGTGAACTCCTCATTTGATATTATACTATGCACATTTTAAAATAATTAACTGATTCAGAGCATAGTTGCTTGGTTTTTAATAATGCCTTTTTTCCCCCAAAATTAGTTTTACTCAGCAGGAATAAGAGCAGCTCTACTCCAATTGGATCAACTTAATAAATGAGAACAAACCTTCAGAAAGAAAATGGTCTGGTTAAAACCAGCGCACAGATACCCTTCAGACAGAGCAGCCTTGTTAGCCCCCTGTGGAGATGGGGTGAGCGGGCTCACGTGCACGCAACAACCATAAGCTGATGCAGACGGTAAAAATGAAAAGGCAGCTCTCACCAGAGCATGAAGTTAAGTCGGTTTTCAGATGTTGGGATGGATTTGACCTGATCATCTCCTGTCCTTTCATTGCTTCTCCTTAAAACCAAGAGCATGAGCTGGCTGGTGATCTTGGGTATGAGTCCAATTTTGGTCACAGAACAGAGCCCCAAGCTATTTAGATTGGGAAAAGATTGTTGCTGTTCTACATTGGTTATCAGGCCAGCGGAACCAGCTTATCCTGGTGTAAAAATGGCTTGGGGGCACTGTCCGACCTCCTCTAACTTCACAAGGGAGAAGGAGAACCAAGATGATCAGCCCAAGACTGATTCCTATGAGATGGAGGTCAAACATGCCTCCTCTCTCTGCCATCTTTACCAATTCTGACACCAGCCATCTCTCCCACAGCACTCTCTACTTCTCTGCTGGGTTCCATAATTCATTGCAATGGCCACACAGAACTCACAGACCATACTCACAATTATGGGGTTTATTAAGGAAGTAACAGTTACAATTCAGGCTCAGGAACACTCAGGATACAGTTCTTGCATCAAGATAGCCTCTCCCCAACTGTGTTCACAGGCATGCCTCTCCCTGGCCCTCGGCCTCTGCCCAAAGACTCTCAGCTTTCTCTCTCGTGGGCCGGGAAGCCCACCACGCCATCTCTCCTTCCTCGATGGTGGTGGACTTGGCCTCTCTGGTCTGGAATTGGCTCTCTTTTAAGACAAAATTGACCAATCCCCTCGGTGGGGCACAATTACCCTATCACACAGTCCTGCCCAATCACCTGGGTGGGAGTTACAAGACCATGGCTAGAAAGGCCACACACAAAAGTAACTAATCCACCACACCTGGGTAAGTGTTGAAGGATTGAAAGCTTGTGCACTGGAGCTAACATATTTCTAGAAGGGCAAGTAAAACTTTTCAGAGACAGACTTCATGAATAAGTGAGCACATGTAGTGATATAGAGAAAATGGACCACTTAAGAGAGGATAAGGAAAGAGATGCTAAAGCTACAAAAGTGTATACTCTATGGCCCAACAATACACTTCTGGATACAGACCCAAGAACATACGGAAAATACGCTAATGATCATAGCAGCTGCCTACAGTGCATATACCTGACACATAATAGATGTTCAGTGCATGTGTGCACTTGAATTGAACACATCTTGGGAACCCACAGGGCCCTGGTGGTGCAGTGCTTAAGAGCTCGGCTGCTAACCAAAAAGGTCGGCAGTTGGAATCCACCAGCCGATCCTTGGAAACCCTATGGGGCAGTTCTACTCCGTCCTATAGGGTCACTATGAGTCAGAATTGACTCAATGGCAGCGGGTTTGGGTTTTTTCTTGGAGGGGGGAACCCATATGTGCCTTCAGAGAACAAGTGGTGCATAGTGGTTGCATAATTTATCTATCACATCAGATTTTATAGCATATACTATAAATTAAATACTTTAAGCAAAACCATTTTATTAACAATTTCCATTTTTAATCTATTTTTACTTTAATAAAATGTCACATGTGCAGTCTTTAGGAAGTATTTATTCAAGTTTAATGTAATTATGCAGAAGGGCCCATTATTAGAGAAAGCACAGTGTTATTAGAAAATAATTTTTTGAACTACGACTACCACAGCCTCCACCAGACTGAGTCCAGCACAACTAGACAGTGCCTGGCTACCACCATTGGCTGCTCTGACAGGGACCACAGTAGAGAGTTCCAGACAGAACTGGAGAAAAATGTAGAACAAAATTCTAACTCACAAACAAAGACCAGACTTACTGGTCTGACAGAGACTGGAGAAACCCTGAGAGTATGGCCCCCGAACGCCCTTTTAACTCAGTAATGAAGTCACTCCTGAGGTTCACCCTTCAGCCAAAGGTTAGGCAAGCCCATAAACAAACAATAATACACATAGCTCAACCAAGTATACAAGACTAAATGGGCACACCAGCCCAGGGACAAGGATGAGAAGGCAGGAGGGGACAGGAAAGCTGCACGAATGGAAATGGGGAACACAAGTTCAAGGAAGGGAGAGTGTTGACTCACTGCGGGGTTGGCAACCAATGTCACAAAACAACATTTGTATTAATTGTTTAATGAGAAACTGATTTGCTCCGTAAACCTTCATCTAAAGCACAATTAAAAAAAGAAAGGAAGAAAATAATTTTTTGAATTTTTCTAAAGGTGCTCCACTTACTGTTTTAGCTCCCAGAGCTGGCCTGATGCTAAGTCTCACTTTATTATCATACTCTGCATTTGCCAGAAGGGGAAAAAAAAAAAAGAAAGAGGAATAGATGATGACAGTAACTGCCAAAATGGAGCCCAGTAGCTCCTAATATTTAATGCAACTGGAATGAACAGAACACAAAACTCTAATTAAACTGTTCCCAGTACCTCCCCGCCGCCAAATTTAGCTTCAATCGTCTTAGATGGTTTAATATTTTTCTTCTTGCCTCATGAAACAGCAGGCTCAACTTTAAAGCCTCAACACGTCTGCAGATTTAGAGAAATAAAGAGTTCTTTAAGCCAAAGACTTGCCGATCAGACAACAGCAAGCTGTTCATCTATTTTTACCTTTCAAGGCAAAGTACCTGGTTGACAGAGTTTACACTGAATTGTAGTCACCAGGAAAATGAGAGGCCACAACATAAGAGTGGAAAACAAAAGGTAAAGGAGGGTGGGACGGAGTGGGGGATCCACTCTCCACTTAAAGCAGCCTGGCCGGATTAGACTGTCAGAGAAACAAGGCAGCCACCGCCTAGGAGGTTTAATGATTAACCCCATCGTTTGGGTTAATGCATTGACTGAAGCAGCCCATCTCCTGTCAGTTATTTATGAAAATCTGTTTGACCATCACATTATTAGTTACCCTTTCCTAACTCTACCTCAGAAGAAGGTTTCCTCTGCTGACTCAAAGTCGGAATCATCCCCGCCCCTTCTGTTGTGGTCTGGTTAGACGCCCCGTGGAGAGCAGGGAGTTCTATCTGGAGGTTTTCATTGAGATGAACTGTACATCTTCTCAGGCCTAAAGTATCCGCCTCATAGATTGGCTATCGAAATTTGGGTAACGAACACCCCTCCTTTCTGTCTCTGGTGAACAAAGGCTGCCCCTCCAAGAATGGGCTCCACCTGGCTCACACCTATGCAGGTAAACATCCCAGGGAAGCTTCCCCCTTCAAACAAGGGCATGGTTTTGTTCAGCCCTAAGTTCTGGTAGGGAGCCTTGGTGGTGTAGTGGTTAAGAGCTCAGCTACTAACCAAAAGGACGGCAGTTCGAATCCACCAGTCGCTCCTTGTAAACTCTATAGGGGCAGTTCTACTCTATTCCATAGGGTCACTATGAGTTGGGATTGACTTGACAACAACGAGTTTGGTTTTTTGGTTTGGTAAGGTCTAGTAGTGGTGTAAAAATCAGTTAATGATATAGAGCAATGCTGTCCAATGGAACATTCTGCAGTGATGGAAATGTTCTGTAGCTGCACTGTCCAATATGGTGATCACTAGACACTAGTGGCTATTGAGCACTTGAAGTGTGGCTAGTGCTGAGAAAGTTATTAATTTGATTTAATTGAAGTAGCCGCATGTGGCTAGTGGCTACATTGGTCAGTGTAGCTGTAGCACAGTTATTAAGAACTAACTACTAAGAACAATTCCTCTTCAATTTGTCATTCCCGACATATTAGACCATATGATTGTCTGATTCAAAACAGCCAATACCGGTCCATTTCAGTTCACAAATGCCTGGGATATCGATGTTTATGTGTTCCATTTCATTTTTGAAGATTTCCAATTTTCCTAGATTCATACTTTGTACATTCCACGTTCCGATTACTAATGGATGTTTGCAGCTGTTTCTTTTCATTTTGAGTCATGCCACATCAGCAAATGAAGGTCCTGAAAGCTTGACTCTATCCACATCATTAAGATCGACTCTACTTTGAGGAGGTAGCTCTTCCCCAGTCTTATTTTGAGTGGCTTCCAACCTGAGGGGCTCATCTTCTGGCGCTATATCAGACAATGTTCCGCTGCATATCATAAGGTTTTCACTGGCTAATTTTTTTCAGAAGTAGACCACTGGACCCTTCTTCCTAGTCTGCCTTAGTCTGGAAGCTCAGCTGAAACCTGTCCACCATGGGTGACCCTGCTGGTATTTGAATACTGGTGGCATAGCTTCCAGCATCGCAGCAACATACAAGCCACCACAGTATGACAAACTGACAGATGCATGTATGGTCTACTATGCTAGGAATGACAAATTGAAGAAGAATGGTGTTGCATTCATCGTCAAAAAGAACATTTTAAGATCTATCCTGAAGTATAATGCTGTCAGTGATAGGATAATATCCATATGCCTCCAAGGAAGACCAGTTAATTCGACTATTATTCAAATTTATGCACCAATCACTAAGGCCAAAGATGAAGAAATTGAAGATTTTTACCAACTTCTGCAATCTGAAGTTGATCAAACATGCAATCAGGATGCATTGATAGGTACTGGTGATTGGAATGCGAAAGTTGGAGACAAAGAAGAAGGATTGGTAGTTGGAAAATATGGCCTTGGTGATAGAAATAATGCTGGAGATCGCATGATAGAATTTTGCAAGACCAATGACTTCTTCATTGCAAATACCTTTTTTCACCAACATAAACGGCAACTATACACGTGGACCTCCCAAGATGGAATAGACAGGAATCAAATCAACTACATCTGTGGAAAGATGATGGAAAAGCTCAATATCATCAGTCAGAACAAGACCAGGGGCCGACTGTGGAACAGACCATCAATTGCTCATGTGCAAGTTCAAGTTGAAGCTGAAGAAAATTAGAACAAG
>NW_004444098.1:471294-472991 GCF_000243295.1 Trichechus manatus latirostris | reverse complement strand
AGAGGTCATTAAAAAGACAGGAAAGAAAGAAAAGACCAAAATGGATGTCAGAAGAGACTCTGAAACTTGCTCTTGAATGTCGAGTAGATAAAGCAAAAGGAAGAAATGATGAAGTAAAAGAGCTGAATGGAAGATTTCAAAGGGCAGCTCGAGAAGACAAAGCAAAGTATTATGATGACATATGCAAAGACCTGGAGGTAGCAAACCAAAAGGGAAGAACAGGCTCTGCATTTCTCAGGCTGAAAGAACTGAAGAAAAAATTCAAGCCTCAAGTTGCAATATTGAAGGATTCTACGGGGAAAATATTAAACGACGCAGGAAGCATTAAAAGAAGATGGTAGGAATACACAGAGTCACTATACCAAAAAGAATTGGTCGACATTCAACCATTTCAGGAGGTAGCAAATGATCAGCAACCGATGGTACTGAAAAAAGAAGTCCAAGCTGCACTGAAGGCATTGGCAAAAAACAAGGCTCCAGGAATTGACGGAATATCAATTGAGATATTTCAACAAACGGATGCAGCACTGGAGTGCTCACACATCTATGCTAAGAAATTTGGAAGATAGCTACCTGGCCAACGGACTGGAAGAGATCCATATTTATGCTTATTACCAAGAAAAGTGATCCGGCCGAATGCGGAAATTATCGAACAATATCATTAATATCACACAGAAGTAGTTTTTTGCTGAAGATCATTCAAAACTGGCTGCAGCAGTATATTGACAGGGAACTGCCAGAAATTCAAGACGGATTCAGAAGAGGATGTGAAACCAGGGATATCATTGCTGATGTCAGATGGATCTTGGCTGAAAGCAGAGAATACCAGAAAGATGTTTACCTGTGTTTTGTTGACTATGCAAAGGCATTTGACTGTGTGGATCATAACAAGTTATGGATAACATTGCTAAGAATGGGAATTCCAGAACACTTAATTGTGCTCATGAGGAACCTGTACATAGATCAAGAGGCAGTCGTTCAAACAAAACAAGGAGATACTGCGTGGTTTAAAGTCAGGAAAGGTGTGCGTCAGGCTTGTATCATTTCACCATACCTATTCAATCTGTATGCTGAACAAATAATCCAAGAAGGTGGACTATATGAAGAAGAACAGGGCATCAGTATTGGAGGAAGACTCATTAACAACCTGCGATACGCAGATGAGACAACCTTGCTTGCTGAAAGTGAAGAGGACTTGAAGCACTTAACTGATGAAGATCAAAGACCACAGCCTTCAGTATGGGTTACACCTCAACGTAAAGAAAATGAAAATCCTTACAATTGGACCAATAAGCAACATCATGATAAAAGGAGAAAAGATTGAAGTTGTCAAAGATTTCATTTTACTTGGATCCACAATTCAACACCCATGGAAACAGCAGTCAAGAAATCAAAAGAGACATTGCATTGGGCAAATCTGCTGCAAAAACCTCTTTAAAGTGTTGAAAAGCAAAGATGTCACCTGAAGACTAAGGTGCAGCTGACCCAAGCCATGGTGTTTTCAGTCGCCTTATATGCATGCGAGAGCTGGACAATGAATAAGGAAGACCGAAGAATAATTGACGCCTTTGAGTTATGGTGTTGGCGAAGAATATTGAATATACCATGGACTGACAAAAGAACCAATAAATCTGTCTTGGAAGAAGTACAGCCAGAGTGCTCCTTGGAAGCAAGGATGGCGAGACTACGTCTCACAT
>NW_004444098.1:464886-471194 GCF_000243295.1 Trichechus manatus latirostris | reverse complement strand
CCGGGCAGTGTTTTGTTCCGTTGTACATAGGGTCGCTATGAGTTGGAACCGACTCAACAGCACCTAACAATACAATACTAAGAACCAAGTATGGATTATTCCCTCCGATCCTCAAAATAACACTCAAAATTGCTATTGTTATGAAGAATGCAACCAACGTCACTGAATTTCACATGTAGAAATTGTTGAATTGGCAAACGCTTTGGTGTGTATATTTTCACCACAGTAAAATAATTGCTATTGTAATAATCATCTTCCATATGAAGGAACCGAGGTTCTAGTGTTTGAGTCCTCAGAGGCCATGGGATGCAGTGGGCTGGGTGTCCCTTTAACAGCCAGGCTGACATTCACATGAATCTTATCTCCACCAGGCAACCACACTGAGTCTTAGAACTGTAACTGGCAACGAAACCTCAGAGATGCTCTGAGGATTAAAATAAGGAATGAAAAGACTCTTTCCCATGGTGACTTTCTCCAAAAAGGAGAGGCAGCCAAAAGTTAGCCCAGTCAATCCAGCAATCTCACCATTACACGAAATGGAAATTTCCCAGAAGGAAGAGCTCACTTAACTAATCTCTGAAAAAAAAAAAAGTCAGCCTAGAGGAACTCATCCTGTGAAATGACAGACTAGATGAAGCCGTCATGGGAAAAAGTCAATACTCTCAGAGATTGAGATTGTCACAAAGCAGGTTATTTACATCAAGGAACAAAGCCATGTTCTTTGATAAAAACCAGACACAGAAATCTGATTCGGCCAAATATTTTTTTAAAGTGGCAAATATCTCTCTTTTGTTTTTACTTAGTCATGCATGTGACTAGCACTGAAGACAGTAAAATGGGAGTCAGTCAGTGTAAGCCATCCTTTTGGGAAGAGAGTCCCTTTTCTTTTGAATAATAATCCCTCAATGTGTGTGGTCTCATTTAAAAAACCATCCAAAAAAAGAACAATAAAATTTATTTACAGAAATTCTTCAGATCTTTACAGAAATTACAGATAAGCAAAAAGAAAACAGCAGAGGTTACCCATCATACCACCAGCATGGATGTACACTGGTAGTACTTTATAATATTTGGAACATACTTTTCTTAGGCTTGTATCTTCCTTTCGGTACGTGCCTGTGAATACAGATACAGACCTTCTTAAAAACGAAACGGCAATCATGCTATTACACAGCTTCGTCACCTTCTCTCTGAACTTGACGTTGTGTTGTAAATATACTTCTAAATCATTTGATATTCCTCAATAACATCATTTTAATGACTGTCTAATATTGCATTCATTTTATGGATCTGTCATGAGCTTTTAAACTTAAGCTACTATTTCTTTTTTATGTTTATAAATAATGCTCTAATAAACATTATTGAACCTAACACCTTTTTCCTTTACTTCTGATAATATCTTTAGGATAAATTCTTAGAATTCATAATTCAGGGTCAAAAGGTACGCAAAAATGTGAGGTTTTGATATGTGTTCATTTCCTCTCAAAAGGAATATGACATTTTACACGTTTTTAGCAGAATATGAGTGGCCATTTTCCCATATCCTGGACCAGATACTATTGGTCTTCAAAACTCTTTGGCAAAGCAAATGGTACAGCAGTATCTAATTACTGCTTTGATTTGCAATTCTTTGTTTCACTGTAAAGCTGAGCATTTTATATGTTGATTAGCCATCTGTATTTTTGTCTTTGTAAATTGTGTATTGGGTCCTTTGCCCTTTTTTTCTGTTGAAGTGTTCCTTGTTCTCAAGTATGTTTGCTTGAATTTGTGGGTACACAGATGTTCTTTGCCAGTTGTTACTTCCACTTTCAATTTTATGTATGTTTATTCTCTTGCATTTTCCTAGAAAGCAATCATATATTTCATATCATCTATAAATACTTGTGAATTCCTCTCCTGCTTTTCGACAGTGATGCCTCTTTGTTGATGTTATTTTGTTTCATTGTAGTGGCATTATCAGAACAGTGTTCAATACAATGGCAATAAAATGGACCCTTGTCTTCTTTCTTACACTAAGGGGAATGTTTCTACTCCATGGAATCTGGAGAGTCGTTCTTAAATGTAATGTGTCATGTGATCAAAGCATCCCTTTATTTCTAGTTTACTAAAAATTATTTTTATCAAAATTGATGTTGCATTTTATCAACTGCCTTTCAGTATGTATTCATATGATAAGAGGGTTTTTACCATTTGGTGCATTATAGTAATAAATTTCTTTACGTTGATCCTACCCTTAGATAAGCTCAGTTTGACTATTTTTAACATATTACTGACTTAATTTGCTAGTTGTTTTTTTTTTCCTAGAATTTTTAAACTTATTTTCATAAGAAGAATAGTATGTAGGTTCATTTCAGGTGCTGATGCTTGGAGATTTTCTTTTTCTGCTGATATATTACCATCTTGAAACTGCTATAGAAAGATTTCTAACATTTTCTCTGTTTAGAAATACTGAAAATGCATAAGAAATAAAAAATTCACAGGTGAAGAATCTGGACCATGCATAGTTTGGGGAAGAGTTCTCTGAAAATTTTTCATTTCTTCCACGGCCATTTATTGCAGGCTTCGTTCTTTTTTCTGAGTTCATTTGGACTGTTTACAATTTTTAAGACAATCATTCATTTCATTAAGAGTTTCCAGTATTCTCATGGACTTTATATAATATTTCCCAAAAAATATCTACATTTCTTCCTGTATTCTCTTTGTATTTTCAAATGAAAACATTAATTTTTTTCTAATTTTCCATTAGAATTGCCAGAGGTTTACCTATTTTTTTGTTGCTGTTTTATCAAAGAATAAGCTCTTGAAGTTAACTTTTAATTCTATTCTTTTTGTTTTCTGATTCACCAACCTTATTCACATTTATTAAGTCCTTTCTCCTGTTGTTTTACTTGTTTTATTTTCTCTTTATGACTCTTGAGTTGGCTAGTATGCTTATTTACTTTTAGTCTTTCTAGGTCAATAATGAAAACATCTGTGGCTATGAGTTTTCCTCTGAGTACTGCTATGGCCGCATGAGATAAGAAGGGTAGATGTCCACTGATCTCATTAGTCTTATTTTCCAAATAGTTTATAATTATAGTTTTAATGTTTTCTGTGACCCAATAATTATATAGAAAAGTGTTTTTCTAAATTTATAAATCCTTTCAAGACTTAACTATAAATATATACGTATATATCAATTTTAAATATTGTTCTTATAACTCGATTATATTAATAAATTTTAAGCTGAGAATTTATAAAAGAAAATCTACACTATTTACCCACTACTCTCCAAAGATATTTTATTAATACCTTCAAAGAAGTACCTAACAATATTCTTTTAAAAAGATTTATAAGTGAACATGACTGTATGGCACCTAACAACAAAACAACTGCATTATTAAAATATACTTTCTTTTTTAGAATAAAAGCATTACCTATGATTGTATTATGTTGTTTTAAAGCAGATCTATAATAATATTAAAGGACTATGAATTGGAGCCTTTCTTAACATAATGAGATTTTTATATCAGGATAAAGCAAATTTCTACCAATGTGCTGATGTGTTCATATGTTTGGATTTGACAACGGCAAAAGAAACAGCGGCCAAAAACGGAATGATTCAAATATCAACTTTTATAGGTCCTGTCAAGTGAACAGAAAGACAAAAGATCAAATGATAAAAATGAGACACTGTCAATAACTTGACATTAAATATGAAGATGCCACAAGGTACATGTCACATAGAAGGTACTAAAAACGAGTTGTTAAAAACCTTGATGGAGATCGCAATAAAATAGGTGAAAAAAAGAACTAGATACTAGGGATCTTGCCTCTCTATGTACTGTCTTTCTTTTCTTCCATTTTCTGAAAGCTCAAACAAACTTAGTCTTTGTTTTGATGTATAAGCCTTAAGTATTAAACCTCCAGAGGGTTCCTATCTGTGCACTTGCTTCATACAATGCTCATTTCAGCAATTTCACATACGGGAGCTTAAAAACTTCTCAGTAACAGTGGTGATGATGAACATCAAGCAGTTTTGATCATTCTGAACATGGTGCTTACTTACTTATTTACTTCCAAATGTTCAGATTTAGAGAACATAGATAAAAAGTCCACATTACCGTTGCCATGAGCAATGCAAGGGGCACCAAGGCTCTGAGACCGGCAAGAGAAATTGATTTCTCCATGTTCTTTACAGTCCACAACACAATTGAAAAGCGGTTTCTCAGCACATAACTATTGATCTCCTGCTCTAGATGGCAAACAAAATATGAGATCACAGGAAAAGAAAACACGTGTTGTCCTTTTGATTCATGCAAAATGCCTTTTAAAGTTCGTCAGAGTCGTAAAAGCATGTGGGGATATGTATGTCCCATTTACCTGCACAAAAGCAAGAGGTAGGGAGGAACAGTGTCAAGTTTACATTTTGACCCCGATTATTCTATTTCATTGGCACAAGCAGGAATTTACTAATTTTATAGCAACTAAATCTACTACAGTAAGGCATTTAAAATATGATGTTACTCTGTCCATTTTTATTGGGTTTTGGAAAATGTATCTGGCTGTGATACATTAAAAGAGATAGAATAAAACCTTTAATGGGTGAACATGGAAACATTCTGTAAGATAAAATTCTTGCACTTTTTAAACTAACATCTTAATTATGTAGCTCCTCTCTCTAATATTCTAGAATAGAAGTTATAGTTTTTTTAATCAAATGTGATCCTTCATAGTTTAAATTGGAACAAAATTGATGTCTAAATAATAAATGATTTCAAGAGGTTTAAAATAATTTAATATTTTCAGAAAGATTAAGAGGTAATATAACAGGGAATGCAGCAGAGAGTCCCTGATGGAGCAGGAGAGAAGGGGTGCAGAACGCAAATTCTAGTAAAAAGACCAGACTTAATGGTTTGATTGAGACTGGAGAGACCCTGGAAGACAGGGCCCCTGGACTCTCTGTTAGCTCCAAACTAAAACCCTTCCCGAGGCCAACTCTTCAGACACAGATTAGACTGGACTATGGGACATAAAATGATACTCGTGAAGAGTGTGCTTCTTAGCTCAAGTAGATACATGAGACTAAATGGGCAGCTCCCGTCCAGAGGCGAGATGAGAGGGCAGAGACGGTCAGGAGCTGGTTGAATGGACACGGGAAATCTGGGGTGGAAAGGAAGAGTATGCTGTCATAGTATAGGGAGAGCAACTAGGGCCCCGTAACAATGTGTGCATAAATTTTTGTATGAGAGAATAACTTGAATCGTAAACTTTCAATTAAAGCACAACAATAAAAAAAAGATTAAGAAGTAACAAAATGATTTTACTCTCTTTAAATTATCGTCAGGTTAACATGATTATGAAGATAAAATTTTTTGCTTCACGTGTGAATGTATTCTTTTTTAACTCAGTGGTTCTCAATGAGACAGAATTTTGCCCCCTGGTGGACATTTGCCAATGTTTGGAGACATTTTTTAGCTATCATAACTCCTGAGATGTGGGCAGGAAGTGCTACCAGAATCTAGTGGGTACAGGCCAAGGATGCTGCAAAACATCCTACAGTGCACAGGACAGTTCCCCACAAATAAGAACTATCCAGAGGCGGGGCAAGATGGCGGAGTAGTCAGACGCTTCCGGTGGACCCTCTTACAGCAAAGACCCGAAAAAACAAGTGAATCGATTATATATGGCAATCTGGGAGCCCCAAACATCAAAGGCAGAGTTGAGGAACTGGACTGAGTGGCAAGGGGAGGGAGAGATGGTTTGGAAGCAGCAAGGAGTTGCCAAACCTGACCCAGCGAGATCCTGAGCCCTTCAGGCTGGATCAGCTTGGGAGTGAGCGGTGAGGCAGGAAAGCGGCGGTGCTCGGGAGGCGTTTTCCACATCAGGAGAGACCCAGCGGCAGAGAGTCTACTCAGCCATCCAGAACCAGTGAGAAGCAGCCCTCAGTCAGTGAAAGATAAGTACTTAACGTCTGGCTGACTGTGCGGATCAAAAACACCCCTCTTAGGGAAAAACCTCTCTCCCATTTACCTCCCTGCTCCCTGCTCTGCACTGGGTCCGGGACCAGCTTCAGCAATTGCTGAGTCCCCTGGGCCAGAAGTAGGACCCGTCACATGCCCTGAGCCATTCTCCCAGCCTTGGAGAGTGAACAAATTAACAAATGGGAAAAAATAGTCTCCTGGCTCCCCTAAGCCAAGAATTCAGGGTAGGCACAGCTCGTTTGCCTAGACACAGGCATAAGGGATCCATGGACTTTGAGTGCCTTTCCCCCTGCATAGACTTGTGTGGGCCCATTTCAACAGCGTAGGCCCTTATTACTGTAGTAC
>NW_004444098.1:458405-464786 GCF_000243295.1 Trichechus manatus latirostris | reverse complement strand
AATGGTGTATCTTTGGCTATGTGTATTTTCACCACAAAAAGAAAGAGGTTGAGAAGTTAGAGGGTTGATGTGTTGTGGGGTTGTTAACCAATGTTATAAAACAACATGTGTACTTCTGTTTCATGAGAAACTATTTGTTCTGTAAGCCTTCACCTGAAGTACAATAAAAAAAATTAAAAAAAAAAAAACTGTTGGGAATGAAGTACCTTGAGGTGAATTGTAGTTTTTTGTCATTCCTAGCGAGAGAAAAACAACTTTCAGGATCTATGATAAACAAGGAAACCTAGGCTTTGGAATGTTTTTGTGTCCACACTGATACCTTATGACCTATTTTAAGACGAGAAAATCTTATCAAACTAGGACATTCGAAAGGCACCTCAAATTTTGTAGGTTAATTAATAGTCATACCATTATGAACTTTGACTAATTTTTCACAGGGTAATTTTTTTTATTTATTTATTTTACTTCAGGGAAATTTCATCACTGCCTCTTGGCAGTAAAAATTAACTCGGGCAAACTGAGCGAGTCTAGTTTTACCAATATTATATTCCTAAGGTGGGAATTTAAAGGGCAGGTTCTTAAATAGAATGCATGTGTGCCTGTCTCTATGTGTCTCATTCTGTGAATGAAGAGCAGTCTGTTGTAATGAGTGCCCTGTAGTAAAACTCCTGACATTTCTTCCTAGATGTTTAATTATTTATACTGTTGCTTGGGGTGTTATATTGAGAGTTTTCTCACGGTCGTGGCAAGTATTGTTTGTTTTTTCTAGGCTAAAATATTGCAGCCATGCTGTATAGAGTAGGATTTCCAGTCCCTAATCGCCCATTTGGAGCCCTGGTGGCAAAGTGGTTAAGAGCTCAGGCTGCTAACCAAATGAGTCGGAATTGACTCGATGGCAACGGGTTTTAGGTTTTTTAACGGCCCATTTGGCTTCCAGATGGAGATCACCCAGAAGTGTTTAGCCCTGCCCATGGGAACTTCCTTTGACAACCTCTATAAAAAGGTGAAGGGGCCATTGGACCATGTACTTTTTTTGTTAGATGCTCTCATTTTCAGAATAGAACCTTAAACTACCCTCCTCCTGGTTATTATACAAAGCATATGTATGAATTAATCAACATCTCAGAATTTCTGCCCTTAGGTTTTGGCCAGTGACAAATACCCTGAACCTTCTACTGTCTGAAATTTATCAAAGCCTCAAGATGAGAAATGTTGTTTTTGAGGACTGCCTAAAGACCTGCACGTCAGATCTCTATTCCTACCAATCAGAGAGGCTAAATAGATTGTTGCATGCAGTCATCCATCCTGTGCTCATGACAGACATTGTTAATCAATCACAGAACTTTTTCCTTCTGAGCCTGGACTCAGCCACAAAACTTCCCAACATAGTTATTCAGGCAGCCACTATGAATGGCTCAGAGTTCAATGCAACTTGAAACCTACTAGCCATCCTGGGGAACAATGATCTTAATACTACCCTGGATTAAGCCAGACCATCGAGGGCTTGTGTACTCAGTTGAACAGGAAAGTTTTGATGGTTCATAGAATTGATTTAATGTATTGTGCTTTGTGATTGTGGCACCAGTTTACATTGAGGGGATCTGTGTGTAACTCCTGATGACACTTAGCTCACAACATCATCCTTACAAGGAATCGAGATTTCTCTTGGGACTAAAAATCAAGAAAATCTGAATTCTCAAAAGCAAGCAAAAGAACAAAAACCCTGGCTGTTTTTGTTTTATCTTTGGACACTGGAAAGTCTTAAAATGATTGTTAGTTCTCTTTTCTATGGCCATTCTGAAGCTTGGAATCAAGCTTCATCCAGAGTACATTCCCTCTTCAGAGTTAATCTTCAGAGATTCTTCAGAGTTAATCTTCTCATTGGTTGCATATTCTCTTTCCTTTAAGTTCCCCTCTCCCTGGTTCCTTCAACTATTTCTTTTATCCAGTATTGTCTATATTTTGGTAAGCTCCCTCAATCATTTGTGGAAGAAGGTGAGTTTTTTACCATTGTTGTTGTTATTAGGAGCCATTGTGTCAGATCCTACTCATAGCAACCCTACGTACAGCAGAACGAAACACTGCCCAGTCCTGAGCCATCCTCATAATCGGTGCTATGTTTGAGACCATTGTTGTAGCCACTGTGTCAGTCCATTTCGTCAAGGGTCTTCCGCCTTTTCACTGACCCTCTACTTTACCAAGTATGATGTCCTTCTCCACAGACTGGTCCTTCCTGATAACATGATCAAAGTATGTGAGATGAAGTCTCGCCATCCTTACTTCCAAGGAGCATTCTGGCTGTATTTCTTCTAAGATGGATTTGTTTGTTCTTCTGGCAGTCATGGTATATTCAATATTTTTCACCAACACCATAATTCAAATGCATCGATTCTTCTTCTGTCTTCTTTATTCATTGTCCAGCTTTCCATGCATATGAGGCGACTGAAAATATCATGGCTTGAATCAGGTGCACTTTAGTCCTCAAAGTGACATCTTTGTTTTTCAACACTTCCCATAAAAATTAACACAATACCTTATAAAGCTGTATTTGTTCCCATATCTATGGGTTTATTTTTCAGCTAAGAAATGACTGATACTTGAAACATTTTATATAAATGAAGCAGGATTCTCAGGGTCAGGGTGAGTTTAATAAAAGTGTTCTGCTGAAAATTGTTCTTTTCTCTGTTTCTTCTTGTGCAACATGGTGAATATTCCCATTGTCTCCAAGGTAGAAATGGAACGGAGGGTAGGAAGGAAAGAAATGGGAACTAATATGTGATCCTAAAGTCTTTATTGCTGATACAGGAAGAATTGTATGTAGCAAATCTTAACTGCTATGGAGAGGAAAATTGTAGCTCTCTACATGCATGAAAACAGCATATATTCAATGAATTATCGAGAATTTATTGTACTAAGTATTCTAAAAGTAGTTTCTTATGTTTGCTGCCCAAAAATATTCAGCTAATTGGATCAAGGAGCCCTGGTGGCGCAGTGGTTAAGAGCTCAGCTGCTAACCAAAAGGTCGGCAGTTCGAATCCACCAGCTGCCCCTTGGAGACCCTATTGGGCAGTTCTACTCTGTCCTATAGGGTCACTACGAGTCAGAATCAACTTGACAGCAACGGTTTTTTTTTTTCATTTTTTAATTGGATGAAGGAGACCTGCACTTACCAAATCCTTTCCATCTATCAACTCCTTACCATACCCTCCCTAACTCTCAGCATTTCTTGTCCCATCCAAACGCGCAGGTTGGGACAACTGCAGGCTGTAAGCTCCTGGAGGCTGGCCTTACTTGTCACTGGCACGGAGCACTGCATCAGCATGGTTTGAATGAAGAAGTGCGTGAATGGTTAAGGGACAGTGCCCTGCCCCCAGGAGCGCCCGTTCAGAGAGTTCTGGACAGGGAAGAAAGCTGGTTACAGCCTCTTCACATTTTCTTGTGGACCCAGAGCTGTAAATGGAGGAGTAAGGAGAGAAGAGTAATCTTGGTACAGGGGCCAGAGGCTCATCCAAGTGGGGGTGTTGTCAGGCCCTCAGCAGGAAGAGGGCCCTGGTGGTTCGGCAAGGCCGCTGGGAGGAGACAGCACCCCGGGGGCTACCGAGCACTGCAGGTCAGCTGAGGGGCAGGAAGGAACACAGTCTCAGAGTTCTGATTTACTGTTGTTGTTAGGTGCCTGCAAGTCGATTTCAAGTCATGGTGACTCCATCTGACAGAGTAGAACTGTCCGCATAAGGTTTTCTAGGCTGTAATCTTTAAGGGAGCAAATCACTAGGTCTTTCTCCTGCTGGGCCGCTGGATGCATTTGAACTGCCAACCTCTCGGTTAGCAGCCGAGTGAAAACTGGCTGGTGGGAACACTGTTCCACCACCAGTCCACCAGTCCACCAGTTGTGTTTTGTCTTTCCCCTACTGAGCCACCTGGTCTCCGCTTATCAAGTCATGGTTTTTGGAGCTGAGAGAAACCTGAATAAAGTCATTTTTTAGATGAGGATCATGAGTCCGCAGCCTCATTTTACCCTACAAATGCCACTGAAGCCGATCAAGTCATTGCTTCCTTCATCAAGAAAGTCTTGGTATGAAAAAAGTATCATCCTGACTAAACACTGTGCTTAGTGACATATCAGATTGACATTCTAGTTCAAGCTTCATAACTCAGCTTGGACCATAACTACAAGTTCCAAGACTGGCACTGAGTAGCGCTGCCCTCTCTCACGTAGTCTAGTTCTTGATGTATAAATGGGCAGTCACTGCAGCAGTCAGTAAGCAGGCACTGAAGGAATAAAGGAATCAACGAATCCTAAACAACACCATCCATTCAACAATAGTTAGAGAGCACCTACAGTGTGCAGGGAACTGTGTTAAATACTAGGAATACATACTTGTACAAACTGAACAAAGTCTTGCTCTTATGGAATTTACATTCTAGTAAACAAATAGATCAGCCAACCAACAAACAATCCAATCAATATACAAGGAGATAACTTAATAATTTTAACTAGTGAGAAATACCGTGAAAAAAATGAAGCAGGTAATGTGATAGAGATTGAGGGGTGGGGCTGCTATCAAAGTGTCCTTTGTGGAACAACAGGCTTGCATCATCTGGGAGATTGTTAGAAATGCGAAATCTCAGGCCCACCCCGCAACTGCTGAGTCAGAGTCTGCATTGTCGCACAACGCCAGGTGAGCCCTGTGCACAGTACAGATGGTGAGCCTCTCGATACAGCTTCAGATATGGTGGTCAGGAAAGCCCTCTCTAAGGAGGTGACATTGTACCTGAGAACCAAACAGTGAGAAGGACCCAGCCACGTAAAGATCACAGCAAAGAGTGATGCAGGCAGTGGGAACAGTGAAGGAAAATGTTCTGAGATGGGAATGAACAGGGCAAGACCACTGTGGCTAGGACAGAGTGAGAAATGAACCTTGGACCTTCTACTAGCTGATATTATAATGAGAATTGTTGAGTTGGGACGACTGCCCAAAGACATGCATGAAAGACCTCTATTCCTACAAATGAGAGAGGCTAGGTAGGTTGTTGTACGCAGCCACTCATCCATCCTGCACCCATGACAGACATTGTTAATCAATCACAGAACTTTTTCCTACTGAACCTGGACACAGCCACAAAACTTCTCAGGTGAACAGGAGAGTTTTGATGGTTCCTTGAATTGTTCTTAGTGCCTCGTGATTTCTGTTAGTCTGACAGTTTACATTGAGGGGATCTGAGTGGAACTCCTTATGGCACTTATTCCCACTTAGCTCACAACATCATCTTTATGAGGAACCTGGATTTCTTTCGGGAGTAAAACTCAAGAAAATCTGTGCTTCTAAAACAAAACAAAACCTGATTGGTTTTTATCTTATGACTAGCAGAAAGCTGTAAAACGATTACTATTTCCTCTTTTCTATGGTCATTCAGTAACTTGGAGTCAAATCTCTGGATTGCCTTTTAACAACTGGGCAGGATTCGATGACTGCATTATTCTCTTCTGTTAAATTCCCCCTCTCCCTTGTTCCTTCAAGTATTTCTTTTATCCAATATTGTCTGTATTTTGGTATGTTGCCTCAAATTGGTGGAAGACGGTAAGGTAGAGCTAACTGTGTACAAATCAACCAGTGACTTACATAGGCTGTATTTGGTCCATTTCTGTGTGTTTGTTTTTCAGCCAAGAAATGACTGACAGTTGAAACAGTGTATAAATAAGGCAGAGTTCTCAGAGTCAGGATGAGCTTAATACAAGTGTTCTGTTGGATATTGTTCTTTTCTCAGTGTTCTTTCTAGTGCAACATTTTGAATATTCCCGTTGTCTTCAAGCCAGAAATGGAATGGAGGGTGGGAAGGAAAGAAAGGAGAACTGATATGTGATCCTAAAATCTTTATTTTTGGTACATGAAGAAATATAAGTAGCAAATCTTACTGCTATGTAGAGGAAAATTATGTCTCTTGACACATGTGAAAAAGAGCCCTGGTGGAGCAATGGTTAAAGCACTCGGTTCCTAAACCAAAAAGTTGGCCATTCGAACCCACCAGCCACTCCGTGGGAGAAAGATGTGGCAGTCTGCTTCTGTAAAGATTATAGTTTTAGAAACCCTATGGGACAGCAGTTCTACCCTGTCCTATAGGGTTGCTATGAGTCGGAATTGACTTGATGGCAACGGGTACACATGTGAAAGGTGTCTCTGAGTGGTACAAGCGATTAATGCTCTTGGCTGCTAACCAAAAGCTTTGGCAGTTCCATTCCACCCAGAGGCACCTCGTAAGAAAAGCCTGTACCACCAATCACCGCCCTGACAAGGAACACAACAGAGAGTCCCTGATGGAGCAGGAGAAAGGTGGGGTGCAGAACTCAAATTCTAGTAAAAAGACCAGACTTAATGGTCTGAC